>NC_080542.1:87579561-87879561 GCF_028640845.1 Ahaetulla prasina
TTTTTTTTAAAAGCAGAGATGAAAATCTGTAGCTCTACAATAGAATGGTCAAATAAAAAACTTTATGTTTATCACTCATAATTCAGATTGTTGCCATTTTAATTTTGTCTCCTTGACAGAATATAAGTGGTTAGCTCCAGTGCAATAGTGAAACATATTAAATCAGAACTAATGACTTCATCCTAATCATATTCAATCAGCTTTTTTGTTATTCAGTTTCAAAATAATGAAATAAATGCTGTTCAAATGGTTAAAACAAACCATTAATAATATTTCACATAGAGATTCATGTGACATTATTAAAATCCTATACATAATTATCTGTGGGTAATTCTCCACTGAATTTACTATGTGTAACTTGCTGCTTTGCTGTTTATTCAATTGATGAAATAGATTGAGCTACAAAATAAAGTATTTAATCAATTGAAAGACAGTCTATAGCTTTTTGTCACCAGGGCAAAGTCTGTATAATTGTCCATTGAGGCAGTTTGTCCAGTGGGGGAATAAAAAAATAGCAGAAAACCTTGTTACCTCTTTCACTTTATAAAGAAGGGCATGCTATTAATAATTCCAGGCCCTAAGAAGTTGATATGATCACCTATAATCTGCAGAACAAAGATGTGCTCCGTTTTTCCCTCTAGTACCATGGCTCTAGCCACTGTCATTCAAAAGATACAAAGCTTCAAACTCACAAAATAAGAATGAGGCTGTGATTGAGCTTTCTTTTTTTGTTGGTTTTTGTTTTTAAATAATTTTATTGTTCTGTTTGTATGTTACATTGAGTGAGTTTTCTATGGAGTGTGAGAGCATGGGATGTCACTTCATACTATTAGGAGATTAAAGTAACATTGGAATGCTGGTAATATTTGTCAGTGTATAAGAGTTCATTAATTGGAATAGGCATGGCAACAGGTCAGCCAATGGGGACTGTTTGGTGACTCAGATAGTTTGGAGCCTGGGCGTGGCTTAGTTTGACTGTTATGTAAAAAAGAGTTAATTTGTCCTTGCATTATTGCTTCTGTGATTATACTGATTCTGTGCTTCTGGATTCTGAGTTCTGGCTTCTACTGCATGGGTATTGAATACATGCATCATCTACGTATTACTATATATAAAGTTTCTTTTATACATGAATCCTGTTGAATTATTTGTGTGCTGGTTGGATTGCTGCAAACTCTAACAAAATTGAACATGAATACCAGGTGGTCATGTTCTCTGAGCTGAGTAGGACAAATGGGAACTCCCATCTGTTCCTTATTTGTTTACTTGTTAGATTTATGTTCCATTCCCTCCCCCAAGGAACTCAAGACAATGCTCCTTTCTCTAATTTTCATAGCAAATTGGTAAAGTAGAATGTGCTGAAGACAGTGACTTTTCAAAAATTAATCTTAGTATTCTTTGAATTCATAGCATAGTATTCCCAAATGCAACAATTATGTTGTCCTTCTGAACATAAACATTCCTCATAATGGCTGTGTTCATACAACAAAAAGTGTTCCAATATCTCAGGGGTTGCCAGAAAGAAGAGGGAGTAAAACTATTCTCCAAAGCACCTGAGGGTAGAACAAGAAGCAATGGGTGGAAACTAATCAGGAGAGAAGCAACTTAAAACTAAGGAGAAATTTCCTGACAGTTAGAACAATCAATAAGTGGAACAACTTGCCTGCAGAAGTTGTGAATGCACCAACCCTGGAAATTTTTAAGAAAATGTTGGATAGCCATTTGTCTGAAATGGTGTAGGGTTTCCTGCCTGGCAGGGGGTTGGACTACAAGACCTCCAAGGTCCCTTCCAACTCTGTTATTATGTTATGTTAACATGCCTAGCCATGGTTTAACTATAATTTGTTAAATAAATCACTGAATGGACTCACACAAGACAATAAGCCACCCCCCCCCCCCACCAAAGGTACTATGTTATAGCTCAGTGTACATTTGCATCTAGTTATTTTCTGGTTAATAAATTATGCTAAGTCATGTTTTATATTAACTATGGGTTATTTTTTAGAAAGTCATAATTATTAGTGCACAGTAATATATTGGTCTAAGCTGCAAATCTTGTTTTCAAAACATAAAGTATGGGTTTACAACATACTGAGCCAAAACAAAGCAAACACGTATTATGATTTAACCAATGACTATACCAAGGCAAAGATTCTAAATCTTTTTATAATATTTTTCATAATATTATGTGGTTCCAGCCTAGAAGCAATTTATGACTTCCATAATAATACCAAATTTCCTGTTGATATATGATTTTTAGTGGCTGCTTTTAAAAATGCTAAATACAGAAAGTAACAAAAAAGAACTCAAATTTTATTACTTTTCATTTTTGTTCACTTGATTTTGTTTCACTTGATTTTAGGTAGATGTGCCAAATGCTTAGTTTCATCTGCTTTTGACAATGACAGAGGGAAAAAATAGGTAGAATAATAATAATAAGTTAATTTTTATACCGCGCTTCTCCCGAAGGACTCAGGGCGGTGAACAGGCAAATAAAATAATACAATATATTACAATAAAACACATTTTAAAAAACTTATTCAAAATAGCCTAAATTTAAAATACCATACAAAATATAAAAAATAAACCCCAATAAAATCCATATTTAAAAACCCTATTTAAGCCAGTCCTGCTCGAAAGAATAGATATGTCTTCAGCTTGCGGCGAAAGGTCCGGAGGTCAGGAAGTTGTCGAAGTCCTGGGGGAAGCTCGTTCTAGAGGGTAGGTGCGCCCACAGAGAAGGCTCTCCCCCTGGGGGTCGCCAGCCTACACTGTTTGGCTGATGGCACCCTGAGAAGACCCTCTCTATGGGAGCGTACCGGCCGGTGGGAAGCATGTGGTAACAGAAGGCGGTCCCGAAGATATCCCGGTCCTATGCCATGGAGCGCTTTAAAGGTGGTAACCAACACCTTGAAGTGTACTCGGAAAACCACAGGTAGCCAGTGCAGCCTGCGCAGGATCGGTGTTATGGTGGTGGCTCGTGGCTCCCTCTATCACCCGCGCGGCCACGTTCTGAACCAACTGTAGTCTCCGGGTGCACCTCAAGGGGAGCCCCATGTAGAGAGCATTGCAGTAGTCCAGGCGAGAAGTGATGAGGGCGTGAGTGACCGTGCATAAGGCATCCCGGTCTAGAAAGGGGCGCAACTGGCGGACCAGGCGAACCTGGTAAAAAGCTCTCCTGGAGACGGTCGCCAAGTGTTCTTCAAAAGACAACCGTCCATCCAGGAGAACACCCAGATTGCGCACCCTCTCCATCGGGGCCAATGACTCACCCCCAACAGTCAGCCGCGGTTGCAGCTGACTGTACCGGGATGCCGGCATCCATAGCCACTCAGTCTTGGAGGGGTTGAGCTTGAGCCTGTTTCTCCCCATCCAGACCCGTATGGCCTCCAAACACCGAGACAGCACTTCGACAGCTTCATTGGGGTGGTCAGGGGTGGAAATGTACAGCTGGGTGTCATCCGCGTACAGTTGGTAACTCACCCCAAAACCACTGATGACCTCACCCAGCGGCTTCATGTAGATGTTGAACAGGAGAGGCGAGAGAACCGACCCCTGTGGCACCCCACAAAGGAGGCGCCTCGAGGTCGATCTCTGCCCCCCTGCCAACACCGTCTACGATCGGTTGGATAGATAGGATGAGAACCACCGAAATATGGTGCCTCCCACTCCCAATCCCTCCAACCGGCGCAGCAGGATACCATGGTCGATGGTATCAAAAGCCGCCGAGAGATCTAGGAGAACCAGGGCAGAGGAATAACCCCTATCCCGGGCCCTCCAGAGGTCATCCACCAACGCGACCAAAGCTGTCTCCGTGCTGTACCCGAGTCGGAAGCCGGACTGGAACGGGTCTAGATAGACAGATTCATCCAGGTACTGGGGTAACTGATGTGCCACCACACTCTCAACAACCTTCGCCACGAAGCGAAGGTTGGAGACTGGACGGTAGTTGCCCAAAACAGCTGGGTCCAGGGAAGGCTTCTTTTTTTTTTTAAAAGTTTTATTTTTACAATCATATCAAATAATTCATCCAATGTACAGTTATATACAATTAGTCGGGCTTGCCCAGTCACCACCCCCCTTTTTAACACTCTTCCCTCTTCTACCTTCTTTTACTTTCCAAACCTTCCTCTCCTTCTCTTATTTACATCCTCTCCTCCCTCCACTCTCCACTCCTTCTCCCTCTTCTACCCCTCTTCCTTCCTCTTCTCCTCTTTCCTACCTCCTACTCTCTCTTTTCTCCCTCCCCACCGTTCTAAAATGGTAACTGGGCAGACCCGACCCTACATTAATTATATTTATACATCTTCAATAATCCCTGTACATTAACCATCACTCCATCTCTACCCTCAAACCCCCAGTTCCCTCCCCTTACCCCCACCCCCATCCCGACTTCCCAGAACAAAATGCAGGGTATCAAAACTAACAATCATAATCCAAAATAATTCCTAAATTATAATCTCTAGTCATTCCACACTTAATCACACTCTCAATTCCCCTCTCCTTCAGAAATATATCTAATACAAAATATTTCCTAAATTTACTTATATGCTATTCGATATTTTTTTATCTGATACTTATTTTGAATATAATCAATCCACATTTTCCATTCTAAAATATATTTTTCTTGTGTATAGTCTTTCAAGTAAGCAGAGATTTTTGCCATTTCTGCCAGATTTGATACTTTGAGTGTCCATTCTTCAATTGTAGGTAATTCTTCTTTCTTCCAATATTGAGCAATCAAAAGTCTTGCGGCTGTTATTAAGTTCAAAATCAATTTAGTTGTACAATCTATAGCTGTACAATCCATAATTATTCCTAGTAGAAAGAACTGCAGAGTAAACTTAATCTTCTTTTTCAAAATATTCTGCATGATCCACCATACTTTAATCCAAAATGCTTTAACTTTTTTACAAGTCCACCATATATGGTAATAAGTGGCATCTTCACAATTGCATCTCCAACATTTAGCCTGTACATTAGGATACATACATGACAACTTTTTGGGGTCTAAATGCCATCTGTAAAACATCTTATAAAAATTTTCTCTCATATTTTGCGCTTGTGTAAATTTAACATTCCTCACCCAAATTCTTTCCCAAGTTTCCAACATTATTGGTTGCTGAAAATTTTGTGCCCACTTAATCATACAATCCTTAACCAGTTCAGTCTCTGAGTCTATTTCTACTAATACATTATACAACCTCTTAATATGCTGTTGGCCTTGATCTCTCATTTGTTTTAACAAATTATCCTCAGTTTGCTTAACACCTATTTTTTGATCTAGTTTCCATCTAGCTTGTAATTGTTTATATTGGAACCATGTATAATTTTCCCCTTTTTCCCCCATCTTTTCTCTAGATTTTAATTGTAATTCCCCCTTTTCCATACAAAGAAGTTCTTTATAGGTAACTACCTCCATCTTTTGATATATATTTATATTTTCTATCATGTTTTGCAATTGTATTGCAATGCTCTCTACATGGGGCTGCCCTTAAAGTGCACCCGGAGGCTGCAGCTAGTCCAGAATGCAGCTGCGCGGGTAATAGTGGGAGCAACTCGTTGCTCCCATTTAACACCAATCCTGTGCGGCTTGCACTGGTTCCCTGTGGTCTTTTGGGTGCGCTTTAAGATTTTGGTCACCACCTTCAAAGCACTCCATGGCTTAGGGCCCGGGTACTTACGAGACCGCCTGCTGTTACCGCATGCCTCCCACCGACCCGTACGCTCTCACAGAGAGGGTCTTCTCAGGGTGCTGTCCGCCAAACAATGTCGGCTGGCGGCCCCCAGGGGAAGGGCCTTCTCTGTGGGAGCTCCTACGCTCTGGAACGAACTTCCTCCTGGACTACGTCAAGTGCCTGATCTTCGGACCTTTCGCCGTGAGCTGAAAACGCATTTATTTATTCAAGCGGGACTGGCATAATATTAATATTTATAATATTTTTAATATTTCTAATATTTTAAAATTTTAACTGGGGTTTATTATTATATGGTTTATAATTTCAAATTTTAAACTTTTAAATGTGGCCATTTTTTCTAAATATGCTCGGTTTTAAATTGTCGTTTTAATTGTACATTTCTGTGTTTTTATTTTTGGCTGTACACCGCCCTGAGTCCTTCGGGAGAAGGGCGGTATAAAAATTTAATTAATAATAATAATAATAATAATAATAATAATAATAATAATAATAATAATAATAATAATAATAATAATATGTCTTGGGATTGCCCATATTGGAATCTTTCCATCTAATTTATATTGATATTTCCTCCAAACCCTCAATAATGCATTTCTAATTATATTATTTTTAAATATTTTATCTACTTTCTTATCATATAATAAATAGGCATGCCACCCATATAACAAACCATAACCTTCTATATTCAAAACTCTTTCCTCAGTCAAATTAATCCAATCAGTAATTAATGATAAGACAACTGCTTCATAATACAATTTTAAATTAGGCATTTTAAGACACACACCCCCTTTCCCTTATATCCTGCATTATTTTTAATTTTATTCTTGGCTTTTTGCCCATCCATACAAAGTTATTAACCCCCTTTTGCCATTCCTGTAATTTGATGTCATTCTTAAGCACCGGTATCATTTGAAACAAAAATAGAAACCTGGGCAAAACATTCATTTTTATAGCCGCTATTAACAATTCACCTCCATTTTCTTGCTGTTTTCAAGCTTGTTACAAAGTAACGGGGAATTAGCTTGGCTACTTGCATAAAGTTCTCCCACTTTCGTTCTGTCCGCTATAATCCTTTATTGTCCAAAATAAATCTCGGTGTTTGGTCGTGGTGATTGGTTCCGCCAAAGCAGAAAAATCCTCGGATCTGGAGCACTGCGGGTTGCTGGAGGGAACTTAACCCTTCAAACCCCTTTTTTCTCAGGGGCTTTAGGGAAATTCTACCTCTGCCCTCAGCTCACCATCTCTTCTTCTCCCGAAGAGAGGGTTTTTCGAACTGCTGGACAGCAGATTTAAGCTGCCCTAGCGATTCCACATAATCCAGAGGTTGGTGATCGTAAAGATCACCGCCATCACCTACGGTGCCAAACAGGAAGTTGCCCGGTCCAGGGAAGGCTTCTTGAGGAGCGGCCTCACCACTGCCTCTTTCAAGGCGGTGGGAACAACACCCTCCCTCAAAGAAGCATTGACAATCCCCTGGAGCCAGCCTCGTGTAACCTCCCGGGTGGCCAGCACCAGCCAGGAGGGACACGGGTCCAATAAACATGTGGTGGCATTCAGCCGCCCCAGCAACCTGTCCATGTCCTCGGGAGCCACAGGATCAAACTCCTCCCAGATGGTCTCAACAAGACTAGCCTCCGTCTCCTCGCCCGGAACTACCCAATTTTGGTCCAAACCGTCCTGAAGCTGAGCGATTTTGTCAAACAGATACCTGCTGAAATCCTCAGCACAACCCTGTAAGGGACCATTGCCACCCTCCTGATGAAGGAGGGAGCGAGTCACCCTAAACAGGGAGGCTGGGCGGTTCTCTGCTGACGCAATGAGGGTAGAGACATAGGCCCGCTTGGCCTCCCTCAATGCCACCAGATAGGTCTGGGTAAAAGACCTAACTAGTGTTCGGTCAGCTTCGGAACGGCTGGACCTCCACGCGCTCTCTAGGCGTCTTCTCCGGCGCTTCATCTAAAACCAAGGAGCTGGTTGAGACCTACGCCGGGTCAGAAGCCGCAAAGGCATGACTCGATCCAAAGCGCCCACCGCGGCCTGTTCCCAGGCCGCAACAAGCTCCTCGGCTGAGTTGTGGGCCAGGTCGCCAGGGAATGGCCCAAGCTCCATCAGGAACCTTTCCGGGTCCATCAGTTGCCTGGGACGGAACCAACGTATTGGTCCCGTCTCCTTGCGGTGTTGAGCGGCGGTCCGAAAGTCCAGACGAAGGAGAGAGTGATCTGACCATGACAAAGGTTCAATGACTAATTCTCGTACTTGCAGATCACTCAACCACTGTCCAGAGACAAAAATCAGATCCAGTGTGCTTCCCCCCACGTGGAGAAATAATAGCAAGACATTATTTAGAAGAAATGGTGTAAAATAATGGATTTGGGTGGGAAAGTTAGATAAAAATATTGTTTAAATCTAATGTTGATTTGGTGGTTGTACTGTTTTTCATTAGCTTCATGCTATCCCTGGTGAAATCTCCTGCACTGGGTGTCTTTCAATTTGAAACAAGATAGCCCAAGTTTTGTCTGTTTCAATTACTCTGCCATTTTCTACATGATGATTGGCAATCCCAGTGTGGAACTGAAGAATGCAGCACAGATTCTATCATAGAAAACTCTGCCTATTTGTGTCACTTTTTCAGAGCCTTTGTTATTTTCCAATTAGGTCAATACATTAGGACTGTTTCTTGTATCCCAGGAAATGTACTATAAAACCATTAATAACATTTTATAAATGCATCAGTGAGCGATATAGATCATGATTTGTGGGCAATTTTTCTTTGTCTGGAGATGCTTGAAGAGGAGATCTACTTCCCAGCTCTTCATTATTCATCATGGTAATTGGCCCTGTTATCAGTCCACTAATTCTTTCTTTGAAAGTCCAAATGTAAATTCTATCTATTTCTAAGTTTGTAGGTTCCTGACCTAATGTATATCAGAAGAGTGAGAACAACAAGGAATAAAGGCTTAGAATGAGGGAAATAATGCTCTGATAGCATGTGTATTTCTAACATAACTATTTTATGATAGACAAATAGGTTATTCCATAGAAATAACATCACAGATGCTGAGATTAGTTCCCTTAGATGCCTAACAAAAAAATGGAATAATATTCAACAGATGCTATTCATAATGAATGGGGGTGTGTGTGTGTTTGATTTCTAAACTTTCTTTTACCTCAGAAAGAATTGAAGGGAATTGTGGCCCATCATATTATATCTTACATAATTATAAAATTGTCATGCCTTATTGACATAATTAATTTGTCATTGGATTATTCAACTGAAAGTGAATTAATAAATGTTTCATTAAGAATGTATCATTAGCAGATAGTATTTCTTAAATTAATAGCTACACCAGATCTCTATCAGTTGATGCAATTCATCAATCGATCTCTGAAAATAATGTTAGTAATGCTTTGGTTATCCAAGTGTATTAAGCCCCGTTTAATGCTTAAATACATTACTATTTATAGGCAATTCATTAAATTGCAAATTACATGAACAATGTAATGAGATTTCACTCCTTTTCATAATCAAATAAAGATCAAATAAAAATCTGCATAATAATAGCATAATTGTACTCTATGAAAAAGAACATTCTTTCCTTCTAGACATGGTGACAACATGATGGCAACATTTTCATACTGCGGCAGTTACTTTTAAACAAAATCAAACACTTGTGCAGCACAAACAAATAATGACTTGGTTTGTGTCATATGCATTTTTATTTTATTTTTATTTATTTATTTATTTGTCACAACAGTATATATAAGCATAAGCATGAAATAACTATACGATATATAAGCATATATATAAGCATAAGTATGTAAACAAAAAAGTCAGTTCTAGAGGAGATCAACCCTGACTGCTCTTTAGAAGGCCAGATCCTGAAGATGAAACTGAAATACTTTGGCCACCTAATGAGAAAGAAGGACTCACTGGAGAAGAGCTTAATGCTGGGAAAGATTGAGGGCAAAATTGATGGCTGTTTGGATGGCTGTTTGGATGGCAGCCATCCAATCAGCCATCCAACAATCCACCCAACCAGCCATCCAAACAACCAGCCATCCAAACAACCAAACTACCATCCAACCATCTATACAATCATCTGTTGTACACAACCCCCAACCTACTAACATCCAAAACTAGGTATGCACGCCCCTTACCTCTTCAACACCAATCACTTCAGATCTCAAATACAAATTGATAAATGCAAGAAGCATAGTCAACAAATTACCTGAATTTATCCTCTTATTAAACAGTGGCACATTTGATATCATTTTTGTTTGTGAAACATGGCTGAACTCATCCCTTCCTGACTCCATTATCTCAAACAAAGAATATTAAGTCTATCGATCAGATCGTGAAAACCGAAGAGGTGGTGGAGTGGCTATCTTTTACAAAAAGTCACTGAATATAAAAAATATCCAAGTAGCACATAAAATCTCTCTTCCTGAAACTATTGTATGCGACCTATCCCTTGACACTACTCTTCGATTCTTACTGTGCTACAGAGCCCCTGACTATGACATTACCCATGCAAATATGCTAACCTCACTGCTAGCATGGGCTATCTCTTGCCCATATCCTCTCATCTTCCTGGGTGACCTAAATCTACCTCTCATTAACTGGACAACTAATGAATGTTCAACTGACCCAATCCATACTAGACTATACAACGCTGTTACAAACCTAGGTCTTGAACAACTTGTAACTAACAATACAAGACTCAACAACTGCCTTGACCTCATCTTCTGCAACAATTCAAACTCAATTTACGGACTACAAATTAAAGAACCTTTTTCCAACAGTGACCACTGCATGATTGATTTTCGTCTCAATATACGTCCATACTTAAATCGTCATAACAACAGTGTTCCCAACTACAACTTCAAAAAAGCCAATTGCGACCTTATAAACAACGATCTTTCATTTCTGGACTGGCAAAATCTGTTTGCAACCTGCATAACTGCTGAAGACCACTATAGAGTCTTCTATTTGAAATCAATAGAGTCATTAAACTATATGTACCACAAATGACTACCATGATCAAGAAAAACAAACTACCCATATCAATAAAAAAGCTTTAATCAAAAAAAAAATCCCTCTGGAAAAGAAACAAAAAAGGCTATGTTACAAATTTCAAAAACCGCTACAGAAACATATGCAACCAAATAAAAACTGAATGCACAAATTACCACACCAAGCAAGAAGAGAACCTTCTGCACACAAATTCCAATTGTGCCTTTTATAATTTTGTCAACAATAAACTTAAAGACTCAAAATCCATCCCACCACTAAAAGATTCTAACAACAAAGAATGCAATGACGAAACAGTTAAAGCAAACCTCTTCAACATTTTCTTTGGCTCAGTTTTTGTTAACTCCGATAACACATATCCGACATTCCACAAACGAACCAGCAATGATTATGATGATTTAACTCATATAAGACAACGTTAGAAAAGCTCTTCACAACTTAAAACCATCGCTTTCTATTGGACCCGATGGACTATGTGCATACTTCTTAAAAAAACTTTCCATTAATATAGCAGAACCCCTAAGTATTATCTTTGATAAAGCTTTCACTACCAGTTCTCTTCCCAAACTTTGGTCACTAGCCACAGTCATCCCTATCTTCAAAAAAGGAGACCCCAGCTTAGTTCAAAACTACAGAACGATCTCCCTTTGCTGCGTCACCTGCAAAATCATGGAATCTATCATCAATCAATCCATTACCTCACACTTAGAAACTAGCAACCTACTCTCCAACAAACAATTTGGTTTCAGGAAAAAATTATCATGCAACTTACAACTTCTCCACTGTAAAAACATAAGGACTTCAAATCTCGATCAAGGCAAATCAATAGATGCAATCTACATAGACTTCTGCAAAGCTTTTGACTCAGTAGTACACGATAAACTTCTCCTAAAACTAACATCCTATGGCATCTCAGGACCCCTCCACAAATGGATATCTGCTTTTCTGACTAACAGACAACAAGTGGTCAAAATTGGCAATGCTTTATCAAATCCTGTTCCTGTCAAGAGTGGCGTTCTTCAAGGCAGCGTCCTTGGACCAACACTCTTTATACTATACATTAATGATCTTTGTGACCACAACTCAAGTAATTGTGTTCTCTTTGCTGACGATGTCAAACTATTTAACACCACAGACAATACTTCTATCATTCAAAACGACCTTGATCATCTAACCACTTGGTCTAAAAATTGGCAGCTCCAAATTTCAACCAGCAAATGCTCAGTCTTACATATAGGAAGTAAGTACATACTAGATGGACATTACCTTACAGACGACCCCCATCCCGTTAAAGACCTTGGAGTTTTCATGTCAAATGATCTAAGTGCCAAAGCCCACTGCAACTACATAGCAAAAAAAGCTCTAAGAGTTGTAAACCTAATTTTGCGTAGCTTCTTTTCCAAAAACTCCACACTACTAACCAGAGCATATAAAACATTTGCTAGACCAATTCTAGAATACACCTCGCCTGTTTGGAACCCTCACCACATCTCTGACATCAATACAATTGAATGTGTCCAGAAATATTTTACAAGAAGAATTCTCCATTCCTCTGAAAACAATAAAATACCCTATCCCACCAGACTTGAAATCCTAGGCTTAGAAAACTCCGTCGCCTTCAACAAGACCTAAGCTTAACTCACAGAATCATCTATTGTAATGTCCTTCCGGTTAAAGACTACTTCAGCTTCAATTGCAATAATACAAGAGCAACCAATAGATTTAAACTTAATGTCAACCGCTTTAATCTAGATTGCAGAAAATATGACTTCTGTAACAGAATCATCAGTGCTTGGAACACTTTACCTGACTCTGTGGTCTCTTCCCATAATCCTAAAAGCTTTATCCAAAAACTTTCTACTATTGACCTCACCCCATTCCTAAGAGGACCATAAGCGGCGTGCATAAGCGCACAAACATGCCTACCGTTCCTGTCCTATTGTTTTTTTTTCTTTTCTTCTTTATATATATATATGCTTATACCTCCTTATATTTACTCATGTATATGTTTATATACTATATAATCTTTTTGTATGATACCTACATATATTGTTGTGACAAAATAAATAAATAAATAAATAAAATAAATAAAAAGAAGAACGGGACGACAGAGAACGAGGTGGCTGGATGGAATCACTGAAGCAGTAGGCATGAGTTTAAGTGGACTCCAGAGGATGGTAGAGGACAGGAAGGCTTGGAGGAATGTTGTCCATGGGATCGCGATGGGTCGGACATGACTTCGCAACTAACAACAACAACAAAGTATGTAATAATTATAAGAAATTGTATACAATCAAAGGGAACATTAGGACAGGAATGGTAGGCACGTTGGTGCTCTTATGCATGCACCTTACAGACCTCTTAGGAATGGGGCAAGGTCAATAGTAGATAGTTTTTGGTTAAAGTTTTGGGGATCTTGGGAAGAGACCACAGAATCTGGTAGTGCATTCAAGGCATTAACAACTTTGTTACTGAAGTCATATTTTCTGCAATCTCTTGAAGTATTTAAAAACATGGGTCTGAAAACAGGGCCTTAATATTTAAAAGTCTTTCATGATTAATTGAATTTGTCTAAGAATATTTGTTCTGGCCTTAATATCTTTAAATACAGACAAGTGGTAGACTAATGGAATTTTCGTGGTGGTGTTAAAGATACAGTGTAATAGGAACATATTATAAGTATGAAGATGACACTGTGCAAACTTGAAGGCAGTAGTTAGATTCTTCATGCTATGGCAAGATAATGAGGTGATAATAAACTTTTAAAACTATTGTTGGTAACTATTGTTGGTAACAAAAAGATGTTACATTGGATAAAATAATAAGCCACATAGAGCTTATGACATAAACTACTGTTTTCTTTTGACTAGATTCTTATTTTATCAACTGTTTTATTCAGTTTGCTTTATAGCTCATTTGAATAAAAATTGATCAGAGAGTGGGAAATATTTTATTTATTCTAAATTGTATTGCTGCATATTTTTGAAAGTGTGATTATGGATTATCCTAGGAAATGGGTCTACAAAATTGGAAGCTTAATGAGCTTCTGAACTTCAAATTTTGTTATAGAATCATGGTTGGCATAGTGGAACTCTTTCATTTTCCAGATGACACAGCTGGTACCATGTTGTTTCACAATATAAGACAAAATCCTAGGCTTTCAAGTTCTAAATTTCTAATTTTAATTAATCTAAATTGCCCTGAGATTTCTGCAGAGTAGAACTTAAATAATTATAGACAACCCATTTTGAAAATTTGGTACATTTATTCATAACTCTTCTCCTTTGCTTAACTACATCCAAAATTGAAAATAATCTATTTTATCCCAAATACAATAGACTTTGAAAATAGCATAGACCATAAATAATTATGTATACTTTCTAAGGAATATATATGCATTAATGCAATGCACACATATTATTTTAAATTGTTTTATATATGTATTTGCATGCATCTTCAAGTCAGTGTCAATACCTGGCAATTCCCTGAAGTAAAGTTTTCTTGGCAAAGTGTTTCTGAAGTGAGTTTCCCATTGCCTCTTCCCTAGGGTCACCAGCTGCCTTTGTAGGTAGGAGTAGAATCCAAGGTCACCCAATTTCTAGCCTGATGCCTTGACCACTGCAGCAAACTGAGTCTTTGTATATGTAGAGACATTATATTTAATCATTTCATATTATGGTGTTACAATCCTAGTGGAAAAACAAGAGATGCTGAGATGTAGTTGTAGGATATGAGAAAATTCAAAAATAAAATAGTATGTAGGTATATAGGTTAGAAATTATACAAGTGGAGATTCAATTTTGCTTAAGTGGGGATTGGACTGGATGACTTGCAGGATCCCTTCCAGCTCTGTTACTCTGTTAAATTTGTTAGACATTATTCTGCTTTAAGATAGTGGAGAAGAGACACGCTGAAAATGTAACAATGTTGTGTTAGAATCAATCTTCTTTTTTGAGGCCCCTTAGAAAGAGGCCACGCTATGGGGACATTCCTTAATGTCAGAGCAGTAGAGATAAGGAAGAACTATGCTTACAAAATATCTTATGGGTAGAAATAGGGAGGTATTGATAGTAATAGGGAGGTGTTGAAAAACATATAAGGAAAAGAAAGAGATGATGTTGTCTCTGAAGCCCCCCCCCCTCCCAGATTAGCTGTGATCAGTCACTTGGTCCGATGTAGGAGAGACATGGGGGGTGTCGTGATCCTTTCAAAATTTCAGGTGTGGCTTCCTGGCTCAAACTCCTTGTTGAGATCTGCTGGGATACCACCATATTTTGCAAAATTGATTTTAATAAAGTCTTCCAACAAATTGGTGGAGAATGCTGGCAATCTTTTGTTTTTTTCTGATGCCCTGAGCAGTGGGGTCGAGTAAAGAAGGCATGCCTTATTGATTTCAATGGTCTCCAGTCGACTTGACTGTTCAGGAGTGCAGAGCAAAACAAGAACCTCTGTTTTAAATCGTGGTCGATAGAAAACAGAAAGAGAGGGAAGGGACCACGTTTTTGGAATTGCCGGAACAGACCAGGCAGAGGGGTAAGTAGTTCTGGTGAAATAAGAACGCACTCACTAGGCAGTTCTTATGGTGGGTTGGGTAGGACTGTGGGAATCTGAGACTTGTGTGAGAGGTATGTGGATAAGAAGTCCCTAGTGGTCATTGAGCTGTGGTAAAGGACAGAACGATAGAGGAGCGGTGATCCGCATCTGAAAGGTGCTGTAATAAAGGTCTCACTAGATCAAGTTGGTAAGGATTACTCAAGTCTGGTAATCAGCCAAGGGCAATTCAGGTGGGTTGATGAGTTGGGTAGGGCTGTGAAAATCTGAGAGTTGTGGAGAGGTCCCTGAGACCTGTGGAGAGGTCCCTAAATCTGAGAGTTGTGGAGAGGTCCCTTTGGGCTATGGTAAAAGACTGATCAAGTTGATAAGGATTATTCCAGTCTGGTAACTAACCTTTGGGCAACTCAGGCAGGTCCCAAGGGAAATGTGTGAAGAAAATTTGGAAAAATCCAAAATTAAAGATAGACCCCCTAGGGAACATATTAAATAATTGGGGAAAACCACCCTATCGTAAAGTAATTACCAAATTGGGTCTAACTAAAGAAGATGTGGCTAATTTATGCTGTTATGTGTGGTAGGAAGACCCAGGAGTATAAAAAAAGAAATACTGCAGTGTTATAAAGATTTTGATAATTTACCATTCTTAAAAGAGCCAGAGAACTCTGAAAGAACTAAGAAATTGTTTACTGTTATTCCCACCCAGGGTTTAGCAGGTAATAAAAAGGTAAAGCCTGTCTAAATGGGAAGACTCAAATAATTTGAATTGATTAATTTGATATGATTTCCTTTAAAAAAAATTTTTGTTGATGTGCATCTATAATGATAGTGTGTAGAATTGAATGGGATTGAATTGATTGTGATATGTTTGGCTGGACAGCAAATTAAGTAAGCTTGGACTTAAAGCGGTGGGAAACAGGCAGTGGTTAGGGCCCAAAATCACATTTGTGATTAAAACTACTTCCTGAGTTTTCCCACTTCTTGAAGAATGAACTACAGATTGACCAAGGAAAGAAAAAGTGGAAAGAGTTGGATGGAGGATGAAATCCTCTAATAATAGTACCCAAAATTATTTAGAAAATAAAGTTCATTGGCTTGTGAAAATGCTCCATGAAATAAGTGTAATGATTGGTTTGCATGAAATGGGATTTTTGCATGTGAAATTGGTGTACACAAGCAGTTTGATTGCAGTGTAAATGTGAGTATGTAAAAGTTGGTGTAAATGTACTTTGATTCCCTTCCATATAAAGAAACGGTAAGCTACAAGGAAAAGAAATGAGAAAGATCCCATGGAGAGAAATTCATGGAAAATTGTGTGTGATTAACTGAAAAGACAGAGAGAGACAGAGAAAATCATTTTGTTAAAAGGATGCTAAGTAGAGAAAAGGATGAGATTTCTGTGCAGTGATTTAAACATTTTTTTCTCCTTCGCTGGTTGTTACTTTTCTTTCTTTTACTCAAGGACCTTCTTGCCTTAGAAGTGTGAGACAAGTAGGAATGGGAGGGGGAAGTGCAGCTTTTCTGCTCGTTTTAACCATTTTTCCCCTTTCTCTTACCTCCCTCTCTCTGCTGAGCCTGTCTGAGAAAGGTGGGGCAAATGGGTGACCTGCTTGTGCAACTTTGTTGTTCATTGTTTTGGTCTCTTTCATCTGCATATAAAGGCTGTGCATATATATTTTCTTTTCTGCTTTGAATACAATTTTGATTTTATTTATTTTTTTGGAAATTTTTGAGGTTTAAAATGCTTAATTAAATTATATAAAAGAAATTATTTTGAAAGATTTTACTTACATTTAACCTACTCAATGAGAATTTGCTTCTTTCTGAATGGAGGCAGAGAATTGATACTAAAGTTTGATCCAAATATATTTTAGAGCATTGATCCAAAATACATCATTTAGGTTGTTTGTTTTATTTTTGAAGCTGTTCTTCTTACCTCCATTTTTTTTAAAAAGTCTTTTTTTTTATTCAAAACGTTTTACAAAAAAAAAAATTTTTCCCCTTTCCCCCCAACCCCCCTCCCTTCACTAATCCCTCCCCCCCTCCCCCCTGACTTCCCGGATGAAGCACAAGGTATAGTTAAAAATAAAACAAACATATGCTAAGAAAATTTTCCCCCAAAACTATTATACCAGTTTTCCCTCTCTAGCTCTGACTTCCTCCTAACATAACCAAAATCCTTCAGAAAAAAAAAATAACAATTAACAGTAACAAAATATATAAATCAATAGAACAAATTAATCCTAAAGTATTTAAAACCAACTAAAGCATAAAAATCCAATCCAATTCAAAGAATATCTCCCTTATAGCTTCTATAACCATATAATTTCCCCCCCAGGTCTTTCTTACATAAACTCTTTCAAAAATATTCTATTCAAAATACAATACAACACATTATAAAATTTCAATACCAAGAATTACAGTAGCTATTCAAATTTAGTCCTTCCTCGTCAAAATCCAGTATAAATCCAAATACCTAGTCTTTTATGATAGATATAAAACATATAATCAACCCATTTCTTCCAGATCTTCCTCACATATTGTCTTTCAGGGACAGTAATATTTTTGTCTGTTAATAATTCAAAACAACCTCATTTCAAGGATAATACTTTTGTCTCTTGCCATTTTTTTTGATGCATTAATCTCTGTCTTTCCTTCATTACTCCTTTTGAAAAGTCAGTCACAATATTGCCTAATAGTTCCTTATGTCCAAAAATCCACAAATTACTACCATATATTCCATCAGTCCAAAGAGAGAATTCTTGAAAAGCATTAAGCCTGTAGAAGGCAGATGTTGAATAAGTTGATGTGATTTGTTTTTGGAAGCTTATGGATGTTGTGGGTGATACATGGTAGCAACGGTAAGGAAGTTGTAAAACAAGAGGGAAATCTGAAACCCCAGCTATCACAGGGAACCTTCAGATGGGAAAGGCATAAAGGAATGCGAGAGTGGAACCAAGTAATAATGGGAAGAAGAAGTGGTGGTACGGGGAGCCTGGACATTTCAAGAAAGACTGCCCGATCCAAAGAAAGGAGGTGTAAGTGTACAATATGATGGTAGAAGATAAAAGTCAATATTAGTGGTGTCAGGGGCAATTTCTTTTTAGGTTCCACAGAGAGCCCTTGATAAATTTAGTAGTAGGACTTAAGGAAAAGGAAGTAGTGTTTTTAATTGACACGGGGCAGCATGCTTCGATATCAGTATTAACTGCAGAGATGAGATTAAGTGGACAAAACATTATAGTACACTTAATTAGTGAAGGGAATAGGAAAATCACTCCTGGTAGAATAGAAGGGGTGGCATCTCAGCCTCTGCCTAAAAACAAGCAAGAACTAAGGAAATTCTTAGATTTGGTTGGATACTGCAGACTCTGGATTGCTGGGTATGCTGATCTCACCAAACCCTTGTATGCAAAGTTAATGGAATCTGAACCTTGGAATTTGAAATGGGAGGGAGGCAAAAAAGGAAGCTTTGAAAATTTGAAAGAAGCTTTAACCAGAGCTCCTGTATTAAGTCTGCCAAATTTGGAAAAGCCATTCCATCTCATCGTAAACTGGAGAATGGAAGAATGGAATCGCACAAGGGGTGTTGGCTCAGGACTGGGCGGGACAAAAGGAGCCTGTGGCATTCTTGTAAAAAATAATGGATCCTGTAATAAGGGGATGGCTATTATGTATTCAAGCAATTGCTGCTACCACAGTGCTGGTCTAAGAAAGTAGGAAATTGACCTTTCGGGGAGCCCTTATTCTGAACACCCCACATCAAGTCAGGACCATCTTTCAGCAAAAAGCAGAGCAATGGTTAACTGATTCCAGAATTCTAAGATATGAAGCAATTTTAATGCAACAGGCAGATTATGTTTTAATTACAGATCACAATTTGAATCCAGTTTATTACTTCAGAACAGTTCTTAGCTAACAACATATCAATGGATCTGTATGGGATAGAATATTATTGTTCTGAAGTATTTATTTTTATTTTATTTATTTATTTTGTCACAACAGTATATATAAACATAAGCATGAAAATAACTATATAATATATAAATATATATATAAGCATAAGTATGTAATAACTATATTAATTGGATATAATGAAAGGAAACAATAGGACAGGAACGGTAGGCATGTTTGTGCTCTTATGTACGTCCCTTACGTTTAAATAATGAACTTTCAAACTAAAGTTTAAGCAATAAACTTTCAAACTAAAATAAGACCTGATTTGGAGGAAAAACCCCTGGAGAAAGGAGATAAATACTAAAGAGGTCCTGGAAGCAGGAGGTTTGCCTTGAAATTGGTCTGCTCAAACTTGTTAATTGTATACACTAAATCAAACGCTTATGTATTTTGGAGGGGAAAATGGAGACAATATACACAGATTCTAAGTATGCATTTGGGATAGTGCATGTCTTTGGTAAAAAAAAAAATGGGTGGAAAGGGGAATGAATTAGTTATTCCCTGGAAATCAGAGACAACGTGTGGAAATCAGAGACAACGTGTGGAAATCAGAGACAACGTGTGGAAATAATATGTGCAAAAACTGTCCAGATATTATGATTTCCTTAGAAAACAAGGACTATTAGCTTGTAAGGTTCGCTTATTAATATGTCTAAGCTCATAACTGCCAATCAAGAGACTTAAACAGAGGCTTGAGTAAAATAGCATTTAATTCTGATCAGATTCAAATGGTTAGTCGTTCCAAACACATAATGATACATACAAGCAAGGAAGGATCTACGAAATCATGAGAGAAAGCAATGTCCTCTTATACCCAAAAAGTCATAAATCCTCAACTCTGGCATCTGCGTATTCTGGAATCTGGTTTGCATGTTCCCATAGTAAAAGTCAGTGAATGTAATCTAACCCCTAGATTTATATGTAGTAACACAATCTAACCAAATAGTAAAGAATAGTAAAAGTCAGTGAATGTAATCCAACTCTGGATTTACATCAAGTCACACAATAGTAAAGCTCAGTGAATGTAATCTAACATCTTTCTGTAATGTTATCTTTTCCGTTTGTCTTCCTAATTAGTCAATTAGTCCCCATTTAAGACAACAAAAGGTGACAGCACAAAGGCATGTAGATTGCTGATACCCTCCAAATACTCTCAAGATGAGGTATATGCCATAGATTACTCTGATACGTTCCAGATATTCTCAAGATGAGACATATGCCATATATTTTCAGGGTGATAATAAACCAGGAATTTAGTCAGTGTGACCTCAATAACCATCCATGATGGCATATTTATGTTCTAACCACAAAAGGGCACAATATATATGTCAGTGTTATACAAACAAGAGACCATGCAAGTATATCTCTTCCCTTACATTCCTAATTCTAGTATTTCAGTATATATGCTCCCTTCAAGCTGAACCACCACCTTTGGAGTTTCCAGTCCACAAATTCCACCACAATGATTGGATGCTGATGCAGAACTGGAAGGAGAGAAGTCAACTCTGAAGTGGGAGGGACTACTCCTCTCGGAAAACTGCAGTCTGAACAGCTGAGAAGGGTTTGACTCACTAAACTCATGTGAAAGGCCCTGTGTTTCCACCAGTGACTTGGACCAGTATTCCCTATGGGGACCCCTTGAAGCTGACCTTAAAGAAACAATAAATTATAGTTGCCTAAAAATTCATGAGATTTGCCCCCACAGGTTCCGAATCCGAGTGGAAGGAGCTGAAAGAAGGAGGTAAATCCTAATCCAGTGGGAAATTGATGAAAAGAGAGAACCAACCTGGGAAAGTATATTTGTGGTGATAAAACATAAAAATAAGATGTATACTACTATAAGAATTGTAGGAGAAAAAGGAATAGTATTAAATCAATACCTCTATTGAGAAATTTCCACACAGGCATTTGTAATAACAGTACTAGTGATACTCAGCAATTCCTCAAGGATTGCTTATTCAGACCGTGGATGATAGAATAGAATAGAATAGAATAGAATAGAATAGAATAGAATAGAATAGAATAGAATAGAATAGAATAGAATAGAATAGAATAGAATTTTATTGGCCAAGTGTGATTGGACACACAAGGAATTTGTCTTGGTGCATATGCTCTCAGTGTACATAAAAGAAAAGATACCTTCATCAAGGTACAACATTTACAACACAATTGATGGTCAATATATCAATATAAATCATAAGGATTGCCAGCAACAAGTTATAGTCATACAGTCATAAGTGGAAAGAGATTGGTGATGGGAACTATGAGACGATTAATAGTAGTGCAGATTCAGTAAATAGTCTGACAGTGTTGATGGAATTATTTGTTTAGCAGAGTGATGGCCTTCTTGTTCTTGTGTCTAGTTGTGTTCTTGTGTCTAGTTGTTCTGGTGTGCAGTGCTCTATAGCGTCGTTTTGAGGGTAGGAGTTGAAACAGTTTATGTCCAGGATGCGAGGGATCTGTAAATATTTTCACAGCCCTCTTCTTGATTCGTGCAGTATACATGTCCTCAATGGAAGGCAGGTTGGTAGCAATTATTTTTTCTGCAGTTCTAATTATCCTCTGAAGTCTTTGTTTTTCTTGTTGGGTTGCAGAACCGAACCAGACAGTTATAGAGGTGCAAATGACAGACTCAATAATTCCTCTGTAGAACTGAATCAGCAGCTCCTTGGGCAGTTTGAGCTTACTGAGTTGGCACAGAAAGAACATTCTTTGTTGTCCTTTTTTAATGATGTTTTTGATGTTAGCTGTCCATTTGAGATCTTGCGATATGATAGAACCTGGAAATTTGAAGGTTTCTACTGTTGATACTGTGTTGTCAAGTATTGTGAGAGGTGGAAGTATGGAAGGGTTTCTCCTAAAGTCTACCACCATTTCTACGGTTTTGAGTGTGTTCAGTTCCAGATTGTTTTGGTTGCACCACAAGGCTAGTCGTTCGACCTCTCGTCTATATGCGGATTCGTCATTGTCTCGAATGAGACCAATCACTGTTGTGTCATCTGCGAACTTCAGTAGCTTAACAGATGGATCATTGGAGATGCAGTCATTGGCGGCCGTCTCCAAGAGGGCTTTTTACCAAGTACGCTTGGTTCGCCAGTTGCGCCCCTTCCTTGACCGGGATGCCTTATGCACGGTCACTCATGCTCTTGTCACTTCCCGTTTGGATTATTGCAATGCTCTCTACATGGGGCTGCCCTTGAAGTGCACCCGGAGGCTGCAGCTAGTCCAGAATGCAGCTGCGCGGGTAATAGTGGGAGCAACCCGTTGCTCCCATATAACACCAATCCTGCGCAATTTGCACTGGCTTCCTGTGGTCTTTCGGGTGCGCTTTAAGATTTTGGTTACCACCTTTAAAGCGCTCCATGGCTTAGGGCCCGGGTACTTACGGGACCGCCTGCTGTTACCCTATGCCTCCCACCGACCCGTACGCTCTCACAGAGAGGGCCTTCTCAGGGTGCCGTCCGCCAGACAATGTCGGCTGGTGGCCCCCAGGGGCAGGGCCTTCTCTGTGGGAGCTCCTACGCTTTGGAACGAACTTCCCCCTAGTTTACGTCAAGTGCCTGATCTTCAGACTTTTCGCCGTGAGCTGAAAACACATCTATTTATTCAAGCGGGACTGGCCTAATTAAATTTTAATCCGGGTTTATTTATATTTTTAGGGTTTTTTAAACTATTTTAAATGTTTTAAATTTTTAAATTTTGGCCATTTTGTAATATGTTTGTTTTAGTCTTGTTTTAATTTATATATTGCGCTTTTTATTTGGCTGTACACTGCCCTGAGTCCTTCGGGAGAAGGGCGGTATAAAAATCGAATAAATAAATAAATAAATAAATAAATTGGTATACAGAGAGAAGAGAAGTGGGGAGAGCACACAGCCTTGTGGGGCCCCTGTGCTAATTGTACAGGTATTTGATGTGATCTTGCTTAGCTTCACCTGCTGCTTCCTGTTTGTTAGGAAGCTTGTGATCCACTTACAAGTCTGTTCCGGTACCTGTAGCTGGTTTAGCTTAGTTAGAAGAATGTCTGGAATGATGGTATTGAATGCTGAACTAAAGTCTGTATAGTACAGTATAGAATAGAACAGAATAGAATTTTTTGTTGGCCAAGTGTAATTGGACACACAAGAAATTTGTCTTGGTGCATATGCTCTCAGAGTACATAAAAGAAAAGATACCTTCATCAAGGTACAACACTTACAACACTTAATGATAGTCATAGGGTACAAATTTAGCACTTAGTGATACAACATTAATGTGGTAGAACGTAGAAATTTGAAAGTTTCTACTATTGATACTGTGTTGTCTAGTATTGTAAGAGATGGAAGTATGGAAGAGTTTCTCCTGAAGTCTACCACCATTTCTATGGTTTTGAGTGTGTTCAGTTCCAGTTTGTTCTGGTCGCACTATGAGGCTAGTCATTCAACCTCCCATCTGTATGCAGATTCATCATTGTCTCGAATGAGACCGATCACTGTTGTGTCATCTGTGAACTTCAATAGTTCAACAGATGGATCGTTAGAGATGCAGTCATTGGTATACAGAGAGAAGAGAAGTGGGGAGAGCACACAGCCTTGGGAGGGCCCTGTGCTAATTGTACAGGTATCTGATGTGATTTGGCTTATGAATGATACTGAGCATTGGATAGGAGTAGGATTGAGTATAACTCTACTACTCCTGGATGCTTGGGTATCTTGGTGGGCAAGAGATGAGTGGATTCCCATATTGTGTCCAAAAACCCAGAGAGAAGAACTAGAAACTATTCCCCTCCCAGATGTGTTGGTTTTGTAATTGTGTTTGTGGGTGCTGCTGTTGTTCTCATTGTATTGATTGTGTTCCGTGTACTGTGTGCAAGATAGAATGTGACATTAAGATCATTGAAGGTGTATTGGGATGATATAAAGTGTCACTTATTGGGGGCCATTTTTATTATTTATTGTACTGGGCCCTAACAATGAATTTGGTAGTAAAAGTATGTTATGAGAGAAAGAAGAAAAAGAAGGGTTCTGCTTTAAGATAGTGGAGAAGAGCATTATTCTGCTTTAAGATAGTGGAGAAGAGACATGCTGAAAATGTAACAATGTTGTGTTAGAATCAATCTTATTTTTTTGAGGCCCCTTAGAAAGAGGCCCAGCTATGGGGACATTCCTTAATGTCAGAGCAGTAGAGATAAGGAAGAACTATGCTTGCAAAATATCTTATGGGTAGAAATAGGGAGGTATTGATAGTAATAGGGGGGTGTTGAAAAACATTTAAGGAAAAGAAAGAGATGTTGTCTCTGAAGGCCCCCCTCCCCCTTTATTTATTTATTTATTAATTAAACTTTTATACCGCCCTTCTCCCGAAGGACTCAGGGCGGTGTACAGCCTTCATTTAAAACAATTAATATACATATTAAAATAACAATTAAAAAGCTTATTCAATAAAAGGCCAAAATTAAAACCGTCCAATTGACCATATAAAATACCCAGTAAAATTACAATTTAAAATTTAAAATTTAAAATTTAAAAATCAGGCCAGTCCCGCTTGGATAAATAAATAAGTTTTCAGTTCCCGGCGAAAGGTCCGAAGGTCAGGCAATTGGCGTAAACCGGGGGGAAGTTTGTTCCAGAGGGTAGGTGCTCCCACAGAGAAGGACCTTCCCCTGGGGGCCGCCAGCCGACACTGCTTGGCAGACGGCACCCTGAGAAGACCCTCTCTGTGAGAGCGTACGGGTCGGTGGGAGGCATGTGGAAACAGCAGGCGGTCCCGTAAGTACCCGGGCCCCTCCATGATTAGCTGTGATCAGTCACTTGGTCCGATGTAGGAGGGACATGGGGGGTGTCATGATCCTTTCAAAATTTCAGGTGTGGCTTCCTGGTTCAAACTCCTTGTTGAGATCTGCTGGGATACCACCATATTTTGCAAAACTGATTTTAATAAAGTCTCTTTGTTTTCATCGACCCATGTTTCTTGGCTGAATTCATTTCCAACATAGTGAGCAGGGACTAAGATTTAGGACCTGTTTTTCCTTGTGCTAAATTGGGCATATATTTTTTTCTGAGTTTAGCCTGCATCTAGCCTGAGAAGCTTTTAAAAAGTTTCCCTTCAATTTATTATATGCAGAGGAAATAAGTGATGCAATTTTCTGCTCTTCCAAGGGAGTTTTGATGAAATTGGAGGATTTGGGATTCTAAAGATTTCATAGTTTTATAAGGTTCTTGAAGCCTCTTTTTGATTCACTGATATTTCCTTACCAAGTATTCCAATTTTTTATTCCATAAATCACAAATATAAGTAATTTTAACTTTAAAGGTAATTTTAAATTTATGATGCAATAGACTCAATCAGAAAATATAGCATCTCAATCTTACTTGAAGTAGCTAAAGCACTGATGGATAACCTTTTCCAGACTGAGTGCCCAAAGCGTGCACGACCCCCCCAAACGCAATGTGTGCATAGCTGCATGTATGCGCCCCACCCCTGCACATGCCCCCCGCCCCTGTATGTGCCCTCCCCCTGCACATGTGCGCCCGCCCCACATGCATCCCACCCCTGCACATGCGCAGTAGAGATCTGACGACCAGCTGAACTGGGGGAACAGCTCATGTGCCCACAGGGAGGGCGCTGCGTGCCACCTGTGGCACATGTGCCATGGGTTTGCCATCATAGAGCTAAGGTATCTGGTCAATACTAGAATCAAAATATGCTTAAATTGGTTATATTGTCACTAATGTCTATTAATAGAGCTCAAATATGCCTGTTGTTGTATAATTGTTAGAGATTATACAGAAATTCATAATAACATTTGTGCCTCTAGAGGTTGATGTTCAATTAAATTTTTATTCCACAAAAATATACATGATAAAATAAACACCAGTTGATATTGTTGAAACTCATTAATTAGCAAAACATGTTGCACAAAACTTAAGATCTTTATATTGTTTTAAAATCAATGTTATATATATCTCCTGTAAAAGATCAAGGTGATTTACCAAATATACACAGTATATCTAATAGAATTAGAGCCAAGACATCTGTAAGAAATCATTCTGGAAGGACGTATGGACCAGGGATTTCCCATTTTTCATCAAATGAATTTGAATTTTTACAATATTTCTTGTAACTTCAAAGGTGCTTCCAAGCTATCCATATAATCTTGCAATGATGGTTGAATATCAGTCTCAAAAAAACATACATTCCATTTGCCATTCATCCACCATAATCAAATATGTGTAATTTAAATAATTGTAAATTAATGGACAAGTCTCAGTGCAATTTGTTAAAATTTAAGAAATTATATTTTGTTGCTTCACTTGTTTTAAATAAAGTGTTAATAATTTACCTTCTTTTTCATCAGATTACCAATATTTTAAATTTAATCCATTCAAAAAGAATTCAATTTGATCAGCATAGAAATTGCCTATCAGTAACTTAACCAATTTAAAGCATTATGAGTAGTGGTGAAGTCCAAAATTTTTTACTACTGGTTCTGTGGATGTGGCAGGGGGAAGGATATTGCAAAATCTCCATTCCCTCCCCACTCCTAGGGGAAGGGTATTGCAAAATCTCCATTCCCACCCCACTCTGGGGCCAGCCAGAGGTGGTATTTGCAGGTTCTCCGAACTGCTCAAAATTTCTGCTACTGGTTCTCCAGAACCAGCTGAATTTCACCCCTGATTATAAGTTTGTTCCAAAGAGTTCCTTGCATATACCAGTAAAGTAAGTATTTTAGGATGTGATATATTAAGGTGATTTTTATAGAATGTTAAGAATTTTGTCTGTTAATTTGTTCAATTTTTGTTTTTTCTCTTTTTGTTCATTCTATTAAAAATTCATAACTACTTTTTTTTCCTGTACTTTCTTTTTTAAAATTGCATGCTTTTTTCCTGTACTTTCTTTTTTAAAATTGCAAGTAAAGGATGTTTTTAAAAATGTTGAAGCAACATAGTTTTTGAATTCTGTAAAATCAAAACATTCTTTCCAGGAGTGGAGTTCTTTCCCTTTTCCTGCACTTGGAAAGGGACATCCCAAAAAAACCTTTGGATTCCGAGTCATCTTTCCAGGCTGCAGCTTTACAGCAAGTAGCTGAAATTCTGAATACAGTTAATTCCAGAGCACAATTCAAATGTGGGTTCTTTTCTGTACTTATTTATATAGCCATCCATTTCACATAGTTATTCTATTTAGTATATTGTGTGTGTATGTGCTGTGTGGGTACACATTATTACAAACACATACATGCATATCCTCTTTTCTTTAAGCAATTATTATGGGTACTATAATTACCAACTTAAAGTATTCATTATGCTCATATTCACAGAATCACTTGATAGAATTGCCTCCCCTTTTCCATTTTCCTAGAGCTTCTGCCCTTTCAAATCTTCTCCAAAAGTTCCCTTTAACCAATTTATTGTTCTTTTTATAGAATATTTTTTTATTTAAGTACTATATTTTTGGTTTGAAACTACTGATTCCACACAAAAGAATAATAGTCTTATCCTTATATATGTTCCTATTAATGTGGAAAATAATGTTTGACTAAATGTAATAATCTGTGTATTATATTTGCTATTCATAGAACTGGGCTAAATTGGTTATTTATCTCTTAAATCAGTTAGAAAGTTAGTTTTGATATATTTGTTCTACAGTGAGGCTAAAGCAGTGGTGGGATTCAACTAGTTCGCGCCACTTTGGGAGAACCAGTTGTTACCTTTCTGAGCAGTTTGGCAAACTGTTGGAAGAAATCATTAGAGCAGAGAATCAATTGTTAAATTACTTGAATCCTACCATTGGGCTAAAGCAAAAATAACCTATCCCAAAGGTGCTTTTTCAAAAAACAACTGGATGTTAGCTGTTCCAAGTAAAGCTGCTTTTTGCAGTTGATTGATGGTGAATTTATCAATGCCAGTGGTGTTCAAGTGGTGCTCCAATTATTTTGGTATTGCACCAAAGGCACCTATTACTATTGGTAGTGCTTTTGCTTTCTTTTTGGTACAATTGCTCTATTTCTATTTGCTTGGTCTTTGTGTTGTTATCTTCTCCAGTTCTTTCTCTTCTATCCTGCTATCTCAGATATTGCCTCACCACTAGGCAGACTATTTTTTCTTTCTTGATAAATATTAAGTCTGGAGTGGCAGGTGGCTATCTATTATTGTTATTCTTTTATTCATTAAATATGAAACTCAGAATAACGATGATGATGATGATGATCCACTAACAAGCCAAACTGCCGACTTTGCAACAACAAAGTTGAAACTGTTTCACATTTAATATGTAAGTGCAGCAAAATTGCACAAACTGATTACAAAACCAGACATGACAGAGTTGCTAAATTAATTCACTGGTCATTATGTAAAAATACAACTTACCTTTCTTTATCAAACGACTTCCTTTAAAAAAATGCAAATATGCTTCAGCTCTTCTCACTGCTGGATATTGCTCTTGGCAGGAATCACATTTTTATGCGAGCACTACAGCGACAGTAATTTTCAAAAATGCAATTACTACTCATTAAGGGCATTAAAAATACTATAATGTAAAACCCATATGAGCACAAAGTATATATCTCATAAGTACAAAGTGTGGGAAAGGTCATATTTTTGGCAACTAATTGCACTGCAATTGCAAGCTATGATTGGGGGATTGTTTAAATCCAAACCCATTATTCTTTTATTCATGCATATTTTATACTATCACAAACCAAACCAAACAATTCTTTCTTGATCTCCTGTCTCTTGTGAAAAGTATCTTTTCTTAGTAGCATTCAGAAGATTTTGACTAGATGTGAAAAAAACTAAATTTGGAGAACAATATGGTGTAGTTTGTGAAGGAGAGCAGTCAGCACTCTTGTAGGATATAACATCTATGTAAATATATTCCTGGGTCTTAGCATTTTCCAAGCCTGGCTAAAGATATGCAGTATGTTATAATTTACAAAGCCTAAAATAGCTTAGCACAGTATTTCTCGATCTCAGCAAATTTTAAAATGTATAGGCTTCAACTCTGAATTCCCAGGCCAGCATAGTGGCTGGGATAGTTTAATCCCACACATTTTAAAGTTGCAAAGATAAGAAACACTGCCATAAAGGACCATTTTCCAATCAAAATAAGCTGTTCTCTATTGAATTTTCCTGGCAACAGTGCAGAAGCGATTTAAAATTGCTTTCCTCTGGGACGCTTTTCAGCTTCCTGTTCTAGTCTATAGCACTGGTACTCCCTAGCGATCTCCTGTCAAAGCGTAAGAGGAGGTATAATTCTTTTTTGGAGGCTGCCTCTGTTTCTCTTCCTCAGGTTTTGTATTGCAATTACAATAGATTTCCTGTTGGAATGACCCAGTTTTGGATTATGCTCCAGGAGGTTTTCCTGGTGCTGAAGTTTATTGTTCCAACACATTTATCTAGGACTTTTGTATTTTAGCTTGTATTTAGTATGATAATTTAAAACACGTTTCACAGAGGTTTTGATCTGCTACACATTTTATTGAAGTATTATTACATTGCATGCATTGAGAAACTCTATACATCTGGAAAATGCTTTACAAAACTTTGGGGAAAAAATAATCTATAATGTATATAATGTAAATGTATCCTTTATAGTTATGCTGGAAAACTTTAGGCCATCCGTCAGGAAGTCAAAGTCATTAAAAAGAAATTTAATGCATTAAATGGACAACTCATGCTTAATTATTATATGGCATTCCAGGATTACTGATAAGACAGCAATTCAATAAGTGGGTCATATTGTAAGAATTTGATGTCCCTTCAGAAAGTTTTTCTTATAGTACGAGATACCTGTAATGTGAGTGAATATGCTGGTCACATAGGGTATTATGGGAAATTTAAAAAGTTCTAGAATCACCTGATAGGAAATATTGTAGTTAATCTGATAATATTTTGCTTTGTGATCCTTAGAGTTGGATAACAAGGGATTCATTTTGTCAAACCTAAATTCAAGGGCTTTTAAAATCCTTCCAAATAAGTAGTTTTGAATACACAAGAGATTTTTCCCCCTAGAGAAACAGTTGTAACACACACACACACAGACGCGAAGAGACAAACAGCTGCATCAGTCTGGAGAAGAAGTTGTTTACTTTAACTATTCAAAGAGATACATTGAAAGTGCTTGTATATATTCTGAAACACCTCTATTGAAGGATTTGCACAGCCCTACTAAATTTACTAGTGTAAAAACATTAGTTGGTATGTTTTTGTCACATGTAACTGAATATAAGGCATTGGGAATGTCTCTCTTTAAACAGAAGTTTGAAAAACATCATTTTTAATTCATTAAAATGGTATGGCATAATTATATAACATCCCAACTACTTTCAGGAAATTTGACTCTTGCTAGATTTCATATTTTAAGTGGCAGTAAGAATAAGCAGGAGTAAATAAAATGTACAATTCAACAAAGACTATATTCTTTTTATGTTAAACTGAGATAATCCTACATTACAGATATATTAATCAGCCATGTGAAAAGGGAGTTGTCTCAAAAATATGCATATGTTATTGGCGCTAAAAAGTATTACATTAATTGAAAAATAAACATTGAGTGATTATATTCAAGAGCAATTCAGGGAAGTAGAAATCTTTTCAGTACAATTTTAAAAAGAGAGGGAAGAGTGTTTTTTTTTACATAGCAATTTACATAGGCTTCTGTAAAGCTTTTGACTCGTGGTACACGACAAACTTCTCCTAAAACTAAAATCCTACGGCATCTCCAGATCCCTTCATAATTGGATAACAGCGTTCCTGTCAAATAGACAACAAGTGGTCAAAATAGGCAGTGTCCTATCAAATCCTGTTCCTGTCAATAGCGGTGTTCCCCAAGGCAGTATTCTTGGACCAACACTCTTCATATTATACATTAATGACCTCTGTGACCATATTATAAGTAATTGTGTTCTCTTCACCGACGATGTTAAACTATTTAACACTACCAATAATACAGCTACCCTCCAAAAAGACCTTGACTTTGTGTCAGAATGGTCAAAAATTTGGCAACTCCAAATCTCAACCAGCAAATGCTCTGTCTTACATATTGGAAAAAAGAATCTGAGGATTAAATACAAGCTTGATGAACATGTAGATGACCCCCCACCCTGTTAAAGACCTTGGAGTTTTCATATCAAACGATCTAAGTGCTAAAGCCCACTGCAACTACATCGCAAAAAAGGCTTTAAGAGTAGTAAACTTAATCCTGCGTAGTTTCTTCTCCAGAAACACTACACTGCTAACCAGAGAATATAAAACATTTACTAGACCAATTCTTGAATACAGCTCGCCTGTCTGGAACCCATAACTCATTTCGGACATTAATACAATTGAGCGTGTCCAGAAATATTTTACAAGAAGAGTTCTCCTCTCCTCTGATTACAACAAAATACCTTATGCCACCAGACTTGAAATCCTGGGTTTAGAAAATTTAGAACTCCGTCGCCTTCGACATGACCTGAGTTTAACTCATAGAATCATCTGTTATAATGTCCTTCCTGTTGAAGACTACTTCAGCTTCAATCGCAACAATACACGAGCACATAATAGATTAAACTTAAAGTGAACCGCTCCAATCTTGATTGTAGAAAATATGACTTCAGTAACAGAGTTGTTAATGCCTAGAATGCGCTACCTGACGCTGTGGTCTCTTCCCAAAATCCCCAAAGCTTTAACTAAAGACTATCTACTGTTGACCTCACCCCATTCCCATAGTTTGGGAAGGGAACTGGTCTTGAAAGATTTTTCAAAGATTATGCTTAGCGGTTCTGCTATAACAGTGGAAAGCTTTTTTTAACGTATGCACATAGACCATCAGGTCCAATAGATAGAGATGGTTTCAATCTGCGAAGGGCCTTTTCAACATTATCTTCTGTGAAATCTATTTGTGTTAGATTGTTGTAATCATTGTTGGTATGACTGGGGAATTTTGGGTATGAGCCATTACTGTTAACAAAGACTGAGCTGAAGAATGTATTAAAGAGGTTTGCTTTAACTGTTTCATCATTACATTCTTTACCGTTTGGTTCTTTTAGGGGTGGGATGGATCTTGAGTCTTTAAGTTTGTTTTTTACAAAATTATAGAACGCGCGATTGGATTTTGTGCACAGAAAGTCTTCTTCTTGTTTGATGTGATAATTGGTGCATTCACTCTTTATTTGGTGGCATATATTTTTGTAGCGGTTTTTAAAGTGCTACATAGCCAGTTTTGTTTTTTCACCAGAGGGATTTTTTTTGGATTGGAGCTTTTTTTATTGAAATGGGTAGTTTGTTTTTCCTGATTTTGGTGGTGGTTTGTGGTACGTATAGTTTAATGACTCTGTTGACTTCAAGTAGGAAAATACTATAGTGGTCTTCAGCAGTGATACAGTTAGAGAATAGAATTTGCCAGTCAAGAGATGAGAAGTCGGTGTCTATAAGATCATGATTGGCTTTTTTGAAATTGTAGTTTGGTATACCATTACTATGGCGATTATTGTAAGGATGTATATTGAGATAAAAGTCTATCATGCTATGGTCACTGTTGGAAAAGGGTTCTTTTATTTGTAGTCCATAAATTGAGTTTGTGTTGTTGCAGAAGATAAGGTCAAGGCAGTTGTTGAGTCTTGTATTGTTAGTTACTAGTTGATTAAGACCTAGATTTGTAACAGCATTTTATAGGGTAGTATGGATGGGTTCAGCTGTACATTCGTTTGTTATCCAATTAATAAGAGGTAGATTGAGGTCACCCAGGAAGATGAAAGGATATGGGCAAGAGGCAGCCCATGTTAGTAGTGTGGTTAACATGTTCGCATGTGTGATGTCGTAGTCGGCGGCTCTGTAGCATAGCAAGAAGTGAAGTGTGATGTTAAGGGACAGTTCACAGACAATAGTTTCTGGAAGAGCAAGTTTATGTGCAACTTGAATATTTTTTAGATTCAGTTTACTTTTTGTAAAAGATACCCACTCCACCTCCTCTGCGGGTTTCGCAATTGGACTGGAAAACATGATATTCTCTGTCTGAAATGATGGAGTCTGGGAGGGATGATTTCAGCCATGTTTCACATATGAATATAATGTCGAATGTACCAGTATTTAACAAGAGGAGAAATTCAGGCATTTTGTTTACAGTGCTTCTTGCATTTATCAGTTTGCATTTAAGTTCTGTAGTAATTAGTATAGAGGGAATAAGGGACGTGCGTACCTAGTTTTGGATGACGGCTGGTTGAAAGTTCTATACGATGGATGGTTAGATGTTTTGGGTGATAGGGGGTTGGGCTGGTTGAAAGTTCTGTATGACGGATGGTTGGATGTTTTGGGTGATGGGGGGTTGGGGGTTGGGCAATTGATTGTAGGTTTTTCTTTTAATGCAGTCAGCACGGTAGTCAATGTATAAGTTGGATTCACCTTCGTCTTGCCATCGTTTGAGTTTTGTGCGGAGTTTGCGGGAGCGAATCCGTTGCAGAAATGATAGATCAGGCCATGATCTAAGGTTGCTGTGGATGGGTTTGGTTCTGGCAATTGAGTTTATAGCATAAATGAACTTTTGTTTGCTGATCTCATTTATGCAGATTACTCTACAGAATCTAGGCGCCACTGAGCCATTACTGTTTTTATATTCTGATCCATCTCTGGAGACTTCGATTATTTCGTCAGGGGAGATGGTGGGTAAATTATAATTTTTAATGATGTTATGAACCTTAGTGATATCTGGTTCACTGGAGTTTTCTAATCCAAATAATATAGCATTTTTACGTTTTTGTTCTCTCTCGATGGTATCTTTTACGAGTATGGTTACATTGTTTGGTTGATTGGCAGGTATCTGAGGTTTAGATTGTGGATTAGGTAACGTTTGTTGGATTGGGAAGAGATTTTGATCTGCTGAGTTTTCATTTTTTTGTGTTGTAATTTTTTTTCAAGGTTTGTGAAACGTGGTTCAAAACATTATAGTATTCTTTTTTTTTAAAGCTTGCTTCAATGGATTCGATGATAGTTTATTGTGACTTTATAGTTGTTTCCAAGGTATGGACCCTGTCAGACATGGCAATTACGTGTTTGAATTTTGGGAAACAAGATGGACATGTATGGATAGGAAATCGGCTAACAATTTCCTGATTGTAGGAAATCGGCTATTGATTTGTTTATTTTCAGACAGGTGAGCATAATTGTTATTAATCGGCATTTCTTGAATATTCTGGAGTTGTTTGGGTCATTGTTTGTAGTAAAAACTTTTGTTTGAGGGTGTTTGGCAGATCTGTTGGAGTTTTTGCCTGGCATGGTCAATGCTCCGTAAGTATTTTACAAAATTAATTAGTCAATATCAATAGTGAAATAGGAACTAGCAAATAATTAATCAGAGAAACAAATTAATGACAATAATAAATCAATTAATATAAAACAGTAAATAATGTCAATTAACTTAACTATTGAGTTGCTAATAATTAATTAATTAGATTATTGGATATTCAGCTATTCAGTGCTAATTAATTATTGACTAATGATAATTGATATTTGATAATTGATAAATGATAGTGATGATAATGATCAATAATAATATTAATATTATTAATAATTATTAATAATTAATAATAATATTAATGATCAATAATAACCTGTTCCACTGGTTAATACAAAGGCCATCTCTCCAGATGGCCTTTGTATTCCCTGATGATGATGCCCACCACCTTTTGATGGTCCAAGTTAAGAAACTTGAATTTACTTCATGGATCTCGCTCTGCTGCCTTTCCATCCTTCCCCCTCTCCTGCTCATTAAATTTCTCATACTCCCTCAGGTTCTAAGTCTGATTTAGCAAGACAAAGCAGATGCACCAGGTGGGAGGGGAGAGCTGGTATTTTGGGCTCGGGATTTAACCTTTTTTTTTTTAAATTTCTTTTTGTCACAACAGTATACACAAACAATTGTCATAGATAAAACAACATATCTTGAAGAAAATATATATATATATATATATATATATATATATATATATATATATATATATATATATATATATATATGTAAAAAAAATATGCATCAACTATATTAATTTGATATAATGAAGGGAACAATAGGACAGGAACGGTAGGCACTTTTGTGCTCTTATGTACGCCCCTTATAGTCCTCTTAGGAATGGGGTGAGGTCAATAGTAGACAGTTTTTGGTTAAAGCTTTTGGGATTTTGAGAAGAGACTATGGAGTCAGGTAATGAGTTCCAAGCATTAACAACTCTGTTACAGAAGTCATATTTTCTGCAATCAAATTTGAAGCGGTTGACATTTAGCTTGAATCTATTTTTTGCTCTTCTAATATTGCGATTGAAGCTGAAGTAGTCTTTTATAGGAAGGATATTGCAATAGATAATTTTGTGTGTTAAACACAGGTCATGTCGAAGTCAACGGAGTTGTAAGTTTTCTAATCCCAGGATTTCAAGTCTGTCGGTATAAGGTATTTTGTTGTTTTTGGAGGAGTGAAGAACTCTTCTAGTAAAATATTTCTGGACTCATTCTATTGTGTTTATGTCAGAGATGTGGTATGGGTTCCAGACGGATGAGCTGTATTCAAGAATAGGTCTGGCAAATGTTTTGTATGCTCTAGTTAGTAGTGTAGAGTTTTTAGAAAAGAAGCTGCGTAAAATTAGGTTTACAACTCTTAGGGCCTTTTTTGCTATGTAGTTGCAGTGGGCTTTGGCATTAAGGTCATTTGATATGAGAACTCCAAGATCTTTGACAGGGTGGGGGTCGTCAGTTAGGTAATGTCCATCAAGTTTGTACTTGATGTTAGGGTTCTTTTTTCCAATATGTAAGACTGAGCATTTGCTGGTTGAAATTTGGAGTTGCCAAGTTTTAGACCAATTGGAAATTAAGTCGAGGTCTTCTTGAAGGGTAGAAGTATTATTAGTGGTATTAAATAGTTAGACATCATCAGCAAAGAGAACACAATAACTTGAGATGAGGTCACAGAGATCATTTATGTATAGTATGAAGAATGTTGGTCCAAGAACACTACCTTGGGGAACGCCACTTTTGACAGGAACAGGATTTGATATAGCGTTGTCAATTTTGACCACGTCTGTTTGACAGGAAGGCATTTATCCAATTGTGAAGAGGTCCCGAAATGCCGTAGGATTTTAGTTTGAGGAGTAGTTTATCATGTACTACTGAATCAAAAGCTTTGCAGAAGTCTATGTAGATTGCATCTATTGCTTTTCCTTGATCAAGGTTGGTAGTCCATATGTTTTTGCAGTGGAGAAGTTGTAGGTTACAAGACAATTTTTTCCTGAAACCAAATTGTTTATTAGAGAGAAGGTTGTTTGTTTCGAGATGGAGTGTAATGGATTGGTTTATGATGGATTCCATTACTTTGCATGAGACACAACATAGAGAGATAAGTCTGTAATTTTCAGCAAGGCTTGGATCTCCTTTTTTGAAGATAGGGATGACTGTGGCTAGAGACCAGAGTTTTGGAAGGGAACAAGTTTTGAAGGCTTTATTAAAGATTATGCTTAGGGGTTCAGCTATATTAATTGAAAGTTTTTTTAAAAAGTATGCACATAGTCCATCTGGTCCAATAGATAATGATGGTTTCAGGTTGCGAAGGGCTTTTTCAACATTATCTTCTGTGAAGTCTATATGTGTTAGGTCATTGCTATCATCTGTGGAATCTATATGTGTTAAGTCGTTAACATTTTTGGTACGATTGAGGAATGTTGGATATGAGCCATCACTGTTTACAAAGACTGAGCCGAAGAATGTGTTAAAGAAGTTTGCTTTAACATTGATAAACATTTATCAGTTTTAACAGTTTAACAAAGTTTAACAAAGATAAACATTTATGTTTAACAAAGATAAACATCTTTGCTGTAGCACTGGAGGTTTCATTAAAAATCCTTTTTAAAAAGTGCAGCTGTGGTGCATTTCTTCATACTGGATCTCCCGGCAGTGAAGAGGAAGAGGGAGAAGAGGTGGATGCTGGCAAAGAGGAGAGTGCTTCTGGGACAAGGGGAGCCGGGAAGAGAAAAGGCAGCTTGAAAGATCAGAGGCAGGACAGAAAGCAAGCGAGTGAGCGAACATTTGGCCTGCTGGGTGGCCTCTTTATTCGCACCTACCTCCTGCCTCCTTGCCTGAGAAGCAACTGAAGGCCCTTCTCAACAGGAGCACTGTCCTCATTCAGATTCCTCACCTCCGTCTGGCATTCCTTGGCTGAGTGTGGCTGCCAAGTACCAACCAACACCAGCTTTGGTGACACCACCACTACCTGCATCCAAAATCTTTTCATCTTGAAATGTTTCTTGAAAGTAAGCTCCTTATCCTACAGTGTCATTAGGGATAGTCCTCAATTTATGGCCACAACTGAGCCAAAATTTCTCTTGCTAAGCAAGATTTAAATGAGTTTTGCTCTGTTTTGATATTTTCCTTGCCACTGTTAAGTGATGTTCAGTAGTAGTAAATAAATAGTATCTCTATTTGAGTTAACTGAAATCATTGGGTAACGATCAGGGTAGGACTTTATTCAGTGGAATTTAATTCTTTTCTCTATTTACCTGCCTACTCCTCAGTCTATTTAGGTTTCTCAACCTGAAGTGGGTATGTAAGATCCTACAAGTTGAGAATCAATTCCTCCAGTATTCCTGTTCGATGACTAGGTGATTAATTATATCACTGTGTTTAAGTGTGATAGCTCTGTCAATCAGGTTCCGTTTGTAATGGCAATATAATGTAGATATGCCTTGATCAAGATTTGTAGTCCATATGTTTTTACAGTGGAGAAGTTGTAAGTTACATGATAATTTTTTTCTGAAACCAAATTGTTTATTAGAGAATAGGTTGTTTGTTTCTAGGTGGAGGGTAATGGATTGGTTGATGATAGATTCCATTACTTTGCAGGTGACGCAGCATAGAGAGATTGGTCTGTAATTTTCAACTAAGCTGGGGTCTCCTTTTTTGAAGATTGGGATGACTGTGGCTAGTGACCAAAGTTTGGGAAGGGAACTGGTCGTGAAAGCTTTATCAGAGATTATGCTTAGGGCTTCTGCTTCATTTGTGGAAAGTTTTTTTAAGAAGTATGCACATATCTTAGTATCTTTAAATGAACTTAATCATATAGTTTAATTTACAGATTAAATTAGTGCTAGGGGAAGGCAGCTCCAACAAGCCGTACGGGTCTGGATGGGGAGAAACAGGCTCAAGCTTAATCCCTCCAAGACGGAGTGGCTGTGGATGCCGACATCCCGATTCAGCCAGCTGCAGCCGCGGCTGGCTGTTGGAGGCGAGTTATTGGCCCCAAAGGATAGGGTGCGCAACTTAGGTGTCCTCATGGATGATCGGCTATCGTTTGAAGATCATTTGACGGCCGTCTCCAGGAGGGCCTTCCACCAGGTTCGCCTGGTTCGGCAGTTGCGCCCCTTCCTTGATCGGGATGCCTTGTGCACGGTCACTCATGTGCTCGTTACTTCTCGCTTGGATTATTGTAATGCTCTTTACATGGGGCTCCCCTTGAAGTGCACTCGGAGGCTTCAGTTAGTCCAGAATGCAGCTGCACGGGTGATAGAGGGAGCTACACGTAGCTCCCACGTAACACCGCTCCTGCGCAGACTGCACTGGCTATCTGTGGCCTTTCGAGTGCACTTTAAGGTGTTGGTTACGACCTTTAAAGCGCTCCATGGCTTAGGGCCTGGGTACTTACAGGACCGCCTGCTGTTACCACATGCCTCCCACCGACCCGTACGCTCTCACAGAGAGGGACTTCTCAGGGTGCCGTCCGCCAAACAATGCCAGCTGGCGGCCCCCAGGGGAAGGGCCTTCTCTGTGGGGGCTCCCACACTCTGGAACGAGCTTCCCCCGAGCTTACGCAAAATACCTGACCTTCGGACATTCCGTCGCGAACTGAAGACACACCTTTTTATTCGCGCGGGGCTGGCTTGAATTGAATTTTAATTTTTAAATTTTGTAAATTTTATTAATTTTAAATGGGGTTTTTAGTTCATGGCATATTTTAATTTTTTCAGGCTAATTTTAAAATAAGTTTTTTAAATTGTATTTTAATTTGTATATTGTATGTTTTATCTTGCCTGTACACCGCCCTGAGTCCTTCGGGAGAAGGGCGGTATAAAAATCAAATAAATAAATAAATAAATAAATAAACACAATATTCCAGCTATACTTGGAAAAGGTTAATTTCACATTAGTTACTGGTTGCTATTTTCAAACATCAGTTAATGCAAAAACAAAAACTCTAACTGACCTTTTTCATTGGCTTTTCAGTTGTGGCATGGAGATGAAATGGTGTGAAAACATAGTTAATAAAACTTCTGGAGTGAAGTGTAAATTGCTTTATGTTTGTATTGCAAATTCATAGATAATATTTTTTTCCAATGTTTCCTATTAATTTCCCCTTATCCTATAAATAATATTGTTTAGTTTCCTTTTCAGTTACAAGATTTTCTTTCATAGGCTTCCTGGATGTAATCAATACTTAGGCACCGACAATGGCATAATTACATATTTCAATAAGTAAAAAATGCTTTACATGTCATTGGAACTGCAGTGCTGACTTTTCTGCATAGGAAATAAGGCCCATTGAAAATAGTAGAATGCATAGCTTTGCACTGTCAATACTATAAAAAATGTTTATTGGGACTGTATTTTTATTTTCACATTATAGAATGGAATAGAATAGAATAGAATAGAATAGAATAGAATAGAATAGAATAGAATAGAATAGAATAGAATAGAATAGAATAGAATAGAATAGAATTTTATTGGCCAAGTATGATTGGACACACAAGGAATTTGTCTTGGTGAATATGCTCTCAGTGTACATAAAAGAAAAGATACGTTCATCAAGGTACAACATTTACAACACAATTGATGGTCAATATATCAATATAAATCATAAGGATTGCCAGCAACAAAGTTATAGTCATACAGTCATAAGTGGAAAGAGATTGGTGATGGGAACTATGAGAAGATTAATAGTAAATTTAGTATTTTAGTAAATTTAGATTTAGATTTAGTAAATAGTTTGACAGCGTTGAGGGAATTATTTGTTTAGCAGAGGGGAAAAACTGTTCTTGTGTCTAGTTGTTCTGTTGTGCAGTGCTCTATAGCGTCGTTTTGAGGGTATGAGTTGAAACAATTTATGTCCTGGATGTGAGGGATCTGTAAATATTTTCACGGCCCTCTTCTTGATTCATGCAGTATATAGATCCTCAATGGAAGGCAGGTTGGTAGCAATTATTTTTTCTGCAGTTCTAATTATCCTCTGAAGTCTGTGTCTTTCTCGTTGGGTTGCAGAACCGAACCAGACAGTTATAGAGGTGCAAATGACAGACTCAATAATTCCTCTGTAGAACTGAATCAGCAGCTCCTTGGGCAGTTTGAGCTTACTGAGTTGGCGCAGAAAGAACATTCTTTGTTGTCCTTTTTTGATGATGTTTTTGTTGTTAGCTGTCTATTTTAGATCTTGCGATATGATAGAACCTAGAAATTTAAAGGTTTCTACTGTTGATACTGTGTTGTCTAGTGTTGTGAGAGGTGGAAGTATGGAAGGGTTTCTTCTAAAGTCTACCACCATTTCTATTAAAGTTATTAAAGTTATTAGACAATCCAAATGTATTATTAGCAGGAAAACTCTTGATACTACAGTTCAGATTGCCTTTTCAGAGTTCTCAGGTAGGATCATCAGATATCTGAATAGGCAAAGGAGGACACTGACAACTGGAAAAAGAACAGGGTGGGGGTGGACATACTATTTGAGATTCGTGACAAAAATTACAGGGAAAAGGTACAAAAAAAATACTTTGGCTTACATGTATATTAAATTATTTTTTTTCAGCATCAGAAAGACTGGTTTTTCAATTGCAAGGATTTGCTGATTAGGAAGGAAAGCTTTCACCATGTATCTGATTAAGGTCTTGTCAATTTCAAGCAGCAGTACAAACCAAAAGAGTACTAATCAATTAATTAAGGTCATAGAGCAAGCTTGATAATGTTTCATCAGCATTTATTAAGAAAATACTGTGCAGCCTTGTTGTTAGATACTCAAAAAACCCAAACACTATTTGATTTTAAGGCTAATGCCTGCCAGATGAAGAACATGAAGACAAAAAGGAGTCCTCATGTCCTTATTTTGGTGAGCCTTGGTGGCGCAGTGGTTAGAATGCAGTACTGCAGGCTACTTCTGCTGATCACAGACTGCCAGTAGTTTGGCAGTTCTCATCCTTCCAAGGTGGGTAAAATGAGGACCTAGGTTGTTGGGGGCAATATGCTGACTCTGTAAACTGCTTAGAGAGGGCTGAAAAGCACTCTAAAGCAATATATAACTATAGTGCTATTGCTATTGCTATTTTGCCAGATGGCTGATCACTCTAGTTTCATACCAGGGAGAACTACTGTATTTGGTTTCTATAATCTCTTGAACTTCTGCAGATGCAAATCACTGAGTGAGAGTCATCATATTCTGTTTCACACTCTCATATTCCTTCCTGAGTAGGTATAAATTCAACCTTTGCTATTCATGGCTATTGATAGAAATCAGTCATGAAGGGAGGACATAGAACTGTTACAGATCCAGATTGGATTTGTTTGCTCTTCTGTATGTCAGAATATATGACAATAAATACCAATTCATTCCTAATCTAATCTGTACTAGAATACGTAGTAAAAGCTAATGTGAGGTTATTAACTTAGCTAGAGATATTGATGGTTGCTATAGTTGCTACACAGTTTGTCCTGTCCCTCTTAAATTACTTACCAGAACTGTTCCTTGAGTCTTTGAGATTCTCCGTTATCCAGGTCATGGTTGCCCCAAAGGTGCTTTTTCAAGAGGCAATTGGACTTTCTGGTTTTTCTTTGAAGATGCTTCACTTCTCATCTAAGAAGCTTTTCCAGCTCTGGCTGGATGGTGTTTGTTGAGTCTAGATGTATTATTAGAATATTTTTATTAGAATGATTTTTATTCTCTATAATTTCTCATTTTTTAAATACAGTTTTTTTAACTGAAATTACGTTAAAAATAATTTTCTCCTTTAGTTAGATTGTTGCAAGTGTTCTATACTTCAAATCTGTTTTAAGTGACTTTAAAAAACCTTAATAACTGACTCTCTTGATTAACAGGTTGACCGGACAGAAGTCATAAAAACTTGCATAAACCCTGTCTTCTCAAAGCTATTCACAGTGGACTTTTATTTTGAAGAAGTGCAGAGGCTACGATTTGAAGTCCATGATATCAGCAGCAATCACAATGGGCTGAAAGAAGCAGATTTCCTTGGTGGCATGGAATGTACTCTGGGGCAGGTAAAGTATTTGTGGTTTTCTTGACTGATTTTTTTTTTTGCTGCCCTCATTTACTTCAGTCGCTGCCAGGAGTCTTTGCTGACTTTGGCACTAAACAAGCCAAAGACTAAATATACACTATCAATAAATATTAATAACTGTGGTTTTCATGCAATATCCAAAAGAGATAAAGATTTGACAAATGAGCTGAATGAATGGGATATTGTACCATGATGAGTAGGGTATGATACCACGATAAATTATCATTGACAGATGGGGTAATTGAAGCAATGTCTGGCTATATTGTGTACTATGCAATGCCTTCAACATCATGTATAGTTAACAAAACAAAAAAAATCTGAAGAAATACAAGTTAGGACATCCAAGGGACCTACACTAGAAGCAACAAAAGATTTGATAGGTTTGAAAGACAATCCATAAGCACTGATAATGAAGAAGACAAATGTAATATTACTAAGAATCAACACAAATAGAATTTTAGAAGAATAAAAAAGCAAAGACAGAGACACTAGTACCTCCCAAGATTTTAATGGAGAGAAAATGAATGATGTTTTAATTTATTATACATCACTGCTTGGCCAAGTTCCAGACAACTTGAGAGTTAATCTGGTTAAGAAGGGGAGATAAATTCTTCAGAGTAAAGAATGGTCTTTTCTCTATCACTGAGAAAGATAAAATAGCAAAGGTGCCATTGATCCTTGGCAACTTAATGGTTTCAGAAATACTTATGAAATGGAGAATTGGGATAGTTATTTATTTATTTATTTATTTTGTCACAACAATATATATAAGCATCACATAAAAAGATTATATAGTATATAAACATATATATGAGGTAATATAAGGACGTATAAGCATACATATATATAAGAAGAAAAAACAAGCAAACAATAGGACAGGAACGGTAGGCACGTTTGTGCTCTTATGCATGCCCCTTATTTTATTATTATTAGTTATTATTAATAATTTGATTATGCCCCTTATTTTATTATTATTATTATTATTATTATTATTATTATTATTATTTATTATTATTATTAGTTAATTCAAAACCAAATTACTTTTTTAGGTTATCTGTTTTTCTGATGTGAAGTTTTGGAAACAATTAATCTGACACAAAGATGCAGTATTTGCAAACAGCAGAATTGGCCTCAAACAATAAGCAGTGAAACTCTATAATCTTTAAAAATGTTTCATGGTGCCCACAAATTGTGGAGAAGGCCATTTATTATCGAATTATAACATGTAAGGAAATGAAAATTAATGTAGAAATAGAATTAAATTTTAATAAAGAGGCCAGGAGAAAATGTAAAAAATACTAGTCATAAAATGCCAAAAGAAATCAAAGGCACAATGGCTGAATGCCTTGCCTGTTTCACCTATTGCTAGGCACTTATTCTAAAGAAATGTATCAAATAATGGCAGTATTCACTATGATTCACTATTCATTCATTTTTGCTTTAAAAAAAACACCTCTGGAGGATGTTATCAAATGTAATAGAAATTTATAACACATTTTCCTGTGAAGATACTTTAGAGGAAAATTTTCATCTTTAGACTCATTTAAAAGCCACTAGAATCTATGCCAAAGAAATAAAGACATGTACAATGTTATAATTTCAGGGATTCATTATAAAATTGGTTTTTAATGAATTTCTATCAAGGTTATCTATTCATCCATCACTTATTTTTATTCTGCCTTTATTACTTTTATAAATAACTCAACACAATAAACATATTTAATACTCCTTCCTCTTCCTATTTTCCCCAGTTGGGCTGAAAGAGACTGACTAGCCCAAAGTCACCAGCTGGTTTTTCATCACTAAAGTGGAACTTTTCATAATTTGTATACCTATTGAGTCGTGTGAAAGAAGCTTTTCAGTGTTGAAATTAAAAATAATTAATAAAATGACTTTAGTCAACTATGAATGAAGATCTGGCTATATTGTCCCTTGGCTTGCCTCAACCACACGGTCGAGGCCCAGCCAGTTTGCCTGCCTTCCATGCAGCTTAATCCCATGCAGCACTCTCCACACAGCCCAGAAAAATTGCCCTGATCTGCCTAGATGAGTGACTGCTACCAGCAAGGCCCAAATCCCAGCTTAGCTGCCTCCTACTATGTCACCCCATGATCCCTTAGGCCCTGCATACTTGCCTGCCTTTCCTGCTGCCTTCCCCATGGTCCTTGAGGCCCTGCACACTTGCCTGCCTTCCCCGCTGCCTTTCCCGCAGTCCCAGAGAAGGGCTGATGGAAGCGCCTTGTTTTCCGCCTCCATTGGGCTGTCTGCATCATACTGGATCAGGAAGGGGAGGGAGGAAGTAAAAAGTGTGCTGCCACTGCTGTTCCAGAGGGCTGCTTCAGGAGCGAGAGGGAATAAAGAGGCCAGCCGGCCAAAGCATTGCTGCCTTTGCTGTCCCACCTCTATTCTTGCAAAGTGAAATGAAATGCCTTTTCTCTTGCCACGTGGCCCTCCCAATCTGCAATGGCTCCCTAAATAAGAAAGCTGGCTGCAAAATGGGAGCCAAAAAAAGGCAGCGGAGGCAGGAGTGGAAAGCAAATGAGTGACCCTTTGCTTGCCGACTGGCTTCTTTATTCCCCTTGCTCCTGAAGCAGACCTCTGGAATGGCAGCAGCAGCACACGTGGCTGCCTTTTCTCTTGCCATGCAGTCTTTGAGACTGCAGCTCCCTAAAGGTAATGGTGCTGTGGCATCAAGACGGGATGGCGCAGGCAGGCTGAAGTGGCAATAACAACAGCCTTAGTGTGCAGGAGCGAAGCACAACTTGCCTTGCCCTGCCCGTTCAGCCTTCATCCCGGTTTGCTTCAGCTCTACCCTCTGCCTCAGCAAGTTGGTGCACAAAAGTTTGGCCGGGCTCTTCAAGAAACAGAATTTGCAGGAGGCCGATGTAGGGGCTGGTAGCACAAATGCTCATTCTCAGCTTTGAGATTCCTAGCTGAAATGGGGAGCAAAGCTAAGTTCATCCCGCTGATCCAGCATATGGAAAAGGGGGTGGAGAGAAACAGTCCTGTTGCCAAGGTACATGTGGATTGGAGGGGGGGGGAATTCCAATTTCAGCCTTCTGGTGCAGCGTGAGGCTGTGGGTGAAGGCTGGAGTGAGGTTGAGCAGCAGGTTGAGGGGAGTGTGGCAGCAGCAGTTGTTTCTATGTGGTGCTGGTGGCAGCAAGAAAAAGGGCCGGATGCCCCTGCTCCTTCTCAGCATGCGTTCAAAGGCCATCACCCTAAAGTTTCAGACCCCTGGGTTAGGCAGACACCATGGTTGTTAAATGAACCTTGTGGTCATTAAGTGAACACTGTGATTGTTAAACAAGTCCATTTTCCCCAATGAGCATTTTTAACCGGAAACCAGAAGGAATTGTTGGAAACTGGCAAAAAACATAGAAAACCACAGTCACATGACTGTGTGGGATGTTTTAACTGGTCATAAATTGTGTGTGTATGTGTGCATGGCTGTCAAAACTCCAAAAACAGGTCAAGTAGCTCTGGGGAGGTCAGTCGTAAATTAGAACATTTGCTAAGCAACCGGCCATTAAGCAAGGACCACTTGTATTTGGTTTGCCTTAAGGGTTCAGAGGTGTATGGAATCTTGTTTCCTTTGATCCTTTGGGGGATTGCAAAAGGTCCGGATGGGGGAATCCTCATAGGGGAAACTAGGATCGTGCCCACCGTTTTTTGGAGAATCGCTGTCTCAAATGTACAGTTAGTCCTCAACTTACAACCACAATTGAGTCCAAACTGTTTTATACTTAAAACAGTAATTAGGGCAAATAAATAATGTTGAGTTGGCCATGCCAACCTAGTCACATGGCCACCTAGCCATGCCATCCAGTCACATGCCACTTAGCCACACCCACAGAACCAGTAGTAAAAAAAATTGAATCTCACCACTGTGCCAATCCATATACTTGTGTCTTGCAATCACCAGACTGTTGTTCCATACATATAAAATGTAGAAGCTCCTGTCAGTTTGAATAGGCTATTTAATTATCTAGAGAATCAGTTTGTATAGTGGTAAAGATATTACAGTAGGAAACAGGAGACTGCAAATTCTAGTCCTTCCTTGGGAACAAAGTTGGGTGATATTTTAGTCCTAGGAAGAAGGCAGTGGCAAACTACTTCTGAAAAACCTTGCCAAAAAAGCTTCAGGGACTTGTACACTTATGTCTGATAATCAGTTACAGAATTTTAAAAAATGTATTTATCTCCCTGCTATTTTTTCCGTTATTTGAGATTTGGTAACTATGGAATCCTAGCAAGATTTTCCTCAGGCTGCTGTACTTTACCAAACCAATAAGTGCAAATCTATTTGTGTTTAAATTGATAGACGCAATTCAACTTTCTAAGAATCAGTTTTTCTTATCATTGCAGAAAAACCATTAAAGTTGAAGGCAGGTGGCTTTCAAGAAAATCTATTTATTCAGCCATATCAGAATTCTGCCACGGTGCCTAATCTTTGAGCATCCGTTTTTGATGGCTTCTGAATTTCATCTGCCTGTTGCTTCTGATGTGTACTCCTTACTTGCAATATGCTTCCTTACAAAGTAGTAAGCTGATAGGGAATTTTTATACCTATGAATAAGCCATAAAAATGATGTATAATTGATGGCAGTTTCCCAAAGTGATTAGTTTGGGAGAATAACTTAGCATGCATATTCAAAAAGCAGTTTAATGCCACCATAAATTGATTACCTCTCAATTACGTAAGTAATGTCCTGCAATCAATAATTATTAATTAATCTTAAAGGAATTGATCTGCTAAATGCATCTATTTTACTTCCCATTTGATAACTGGGAGACCACATAAGAGGTATTTCTATCCTGAAATTGTTTGCTGCAGAACATTGCACAATTGCACTTTAAAGGAAAGAACAACACAGTGATCAAAATAAGTCCAGCTGTTCTATTTATGGAAAAATTGCTTATATACAAGTATATATTTCAGCATACTAAACTCCACCAGAAATCTTATAATGTATTTTGTTGACAGAATTGTAATCTGTCCCACTTTTATTGTATTATTTAGTCCCTTTTTATTCTTGTCTCTCTAGGAAGTTGCTCAAACTGGCTAAAATAATCTCTGAGTTTTTTTCTTCAAGCAGCACAGTGATATAGGTAGAATTACAGATCATACTGCAGCTTGTCCAAGCTCAGACATCTTAATGACATTATTTGCAAAGTATTGGTTTTGGACTAAGACAACAAGGCTTGGGTTCAAATCGTCAATTGGCCACAAACCTGAGGCAATTACTGATATTGCAATACCACTGTTATTTACACATTAAACATTTAATGTTATTTACATTATCACTGATTTTTTTGGCTCATTTCTGATAGCTGCATCCATGCAGTTTTCTTGGCAGTGTTACAGAAGTAAATTTTTAGCCGTTAGTAGCCTTTTTAGATTTCCCTAGGCATGGGATATTAACAATTTTTTTCCTAATCAGGACAAAAGATTTGGTTTCCAAGATAAGGTGAGATGAATTTGCTGCTGCCATCTGCTGGAGCAAATTAACGACTAGCACATATGTGCAAGTTTCCTATATTAAATTAAGTCAGGTTTAATATGCACTATATTAAATTAAGTCAGGTTTAATATGCACTATATTAAATTGTCAGATTATGGGAGCAGAATGAAAGTTCTGACATATATAACATAATTTAACCCAAAGTTACGCTCACTTCTTGAGAGCTGAATTAGAAGCAGCCCATCAGAAACAAGAGGGAGTTGTAACATTTGTTACATACATTGTGTAAAGCTAATATAATTGCATAAAAAAAAAATCTCCCCATTTTTTGCAAGAGAATTATCATTTTTCCCCGGTAATGAATAGCAAAAAACAAGCATTTTTTTTTCAGAACTAAAGTGTTAAATAGGTTATTTTTAATGAATTTTTAAAGCAAACACAAACATTTTTGTTGATCTTGCATTTAATCTTCATCTTCCAGTCATGGATAAAAACCTCCACTCTCTAAGTCTCCTTTTTCAGAGTTTTCTTTCCTTTGCTATACTAGCTGTTGCTGATACTGATTTACTGCAAAGCTATGAGAAAAGAAAACAGATGTGGGTCATATTTTCTCTGGGAAATTAAGTGAACATATGAGAGATAACTGGAAACTCAGAGAATGACAGGTGTGTAGATCTTTTAGCCACATTATAGACGGCAGTTCCAGACAGCAACAGTGATGTCTAAGCAAAAATAAAATAACTGAAATGGGCTTCTTTCCGGCTACATCAGAAGTCTGGGATTTGTTGTCTCCTTTCTTTTGTGATTCATTTATTTATACATATGTTGAAGTATTTAACATAGGAATTTTTCACCAATTATTGTGGACTATTGTGCTTTCTTTTGCTGCTTAAATTTTACTGTGCTTCGTAATTTTGAAGCATATTTTAAAATTATGTGGCATAACCTTTTTAGTTTTGTTTTCTATTAATTATTCAGTAAACTGCATGCATATATCATCTAGACATAAACTATAGCTTGTTTGATCAAGTTTCCTTTTTATTATTATTATATACAGATTGTTTCTCAGAGAAAACTCTCAAAATCTTTATTGAAGCATGGCAACACAGCAGGGAAATCTTCCATAACGGTAGGTCTATCTGTAGTAATGTTTTTTCCCTTTCATCTTGAGTGGGGAAAAAAAGTAATTCATATTTAACATTAGCTTTGTCCATCTTTGCTGAATTTTAAATTTAAATCCTTTGTTGGCATACTGTATGTACACCATTTTCCAAAACCTGACAATGATAAAACATAGCATGTGTTTAAAAATATTTGTTAATTTATTAAATGATCTGCTTTTCACAAAATATAATCGCATTAGACTAGTTCACAGGCAGAAATTACTAGCTTTATATACTGAAAACAGTATAGCCAATTACCAAAAACTCCAATTGTTATGCAAAATATCCAGAAGGCACTAGGGCAGGGGTACTCAATTTCATTGAGGGCTGCATCAGGATTGTGTTTGACCTCAGAGGGTTGGGGGCAGTGGTGAAATGTAAAATTGTTTACTACCGGTTCTATGGGCATGGCTTAGTGGGGGCTAATGTGACTGGGTGGGCATGGCCAATTTTTTTTTTACTTTTAAAAGCATTTTTTCTACAACCTCTTCAGCCGAAATGCTTTTAAAAGGCTCTGATGATCCCAGCTGAGCCATACGATCATCAGAGGTGGTTTTTTTACTTTTAAAAGCATTTTTTCAGCAGAAGAAAAAATGCTTTTAAAAGTAAAAGAAAAAAAGTCTGATGATCGCACGGCTCAGCTGGTCATGGGGGGAGGGGGCAGGGATTTTTGCTACCGGTTCTCCAAACTACCCAGTAGCCATCGCTACTGGATCGGGCGATCCAATCTGAATCGGGACCATTTCACCCCGGTGGGGGGCTGTATGGCCATGGTGGTCGTGGCCATGGTGGGCATTTGACAGAGACTCAAGATGCATTTTTCCCCTTCTCTTCTTTCTTTCCACAGTTACTATAACCATTTTCCTACCTCTTCTACCAGATATTACTGGCAAACATTTATTACTTATTCTTCTTACTTCACAAAACTTTTTATTTCTAAATTTAATACTGCATTGTTTAATAGTAAATTGCTTTTCCAGGCAGAAAAGCTATTTATACTATTGTATTTTTATTATTCAACTAATAATAAATAACATGATAATACAAGATCTAACAGTGGAGGTAAATTTCCAGGATAGTAAATAGAAATGGCTGTCAATTATAGACTGTAGATTAGATGAATCTACAGTATGTAAAATCTGGCATTAAACTGTAGTATTAACATAGGATGTTGCTTGTTTTCTATCCAGATCAGGCACTTACTTGAAGCCTCATAATTGTAATCCACTCCAATCCAGTCCTCCTGCAGCACTGCTGATTGAAAACAGGCCGCGCGGAGGCTCCATGCAGCCCATTTTGGCCAGCAGAGGCTGCTTCTTTGATATTTCCAAGCCAACTCTGCAGGCCAGATTTAAACACTTCACGAGCCAGATTTGGCCCACAGGCCTTATGTTTGACATCCCAGCTCTAGTGTATATATACCTTCAATTTCAAATCAGCAATTGTTAGTCTTTAATATAGAACAGCATAATGGTTGCTGCCCTCTTAACCCAAACTATTTTCCTTTTAAAATGTAATTTTATCTCACCACATGTAATTCTTTGTGAAACTTTCACTTCTTAGTCTTTTTTTTACAACTTTGAAATATGAAAAGCAATACTGAAATATGTATTTTTAAGTTAAATGTTACAGGTGATATCTCAGGAAACTATTTTCATTAGTTTCCCACTATGGAATAACCAATAATATAATATTACTATGTAGTCAGAAATAATAATAATAACAACAGAGTTGGAAGGGACCTTGGAGGCCTTCTAGTCCAACCCCAGCCCAGGCAGGAAACCCTACACCATCTCAGATAGATAGTTATCCAACATTTTCTTAAAAATTTCCAGTGTTGGAGCATTCACAACTTCTGCAGGCAAGTTGTTCCACTTATTAATTGTTCTAACTGTCAGGAAATTTCTCCTTATAGTTCTAAATTGCTTCTTTCCTTAATCAGTTTCCACCCATTGCTTCTTGTTCTATACTCAGGTGCTTTGGAGAACAGCCCGACTTCTTCTTCATTGTGGCAACCCCTGAGATATTGGGACACTGCTATTGTTAGGTTTGGGCAATGAAGAGGCAGGAGACGATGCAAGTGACAACAACTCTTTAGTTTATTGTGAAACCCAGCAAAGGCAGCAGGCAAACACCTCTCTTTATATAGTATTTTGGCTGAGGCATCAGCCAATCAGCAACGTGTCTTTTCCCGCCCAAATTTCCCTCCAAAATTTCAAATACATTACACTCCTCCCCTCCCAGAACGCATTTAGCCTATTATTTTATCTGGCTGTGAACCGCCCTGAGTCCTTCGGGAGAAGGGCGGTATAAAAATTTAAATAATAAATAAAATAATAAAATAATAAATATTTACATAAAATTTGCATGTTATTTCTCCACGTAGTCACGCAGGTAGACAGGGCGTCTCCTAACTCTTTCTGACCTGCGCAAATCATTCCCTGGGAGGGAGTCGAGCTGGTTGGAGGGACGGTTTGTTCCTCCCAGCTCCTCCTCTGGGCCCAGTCGTCCCTGCTGTCCTCTGGAAGAGCCGGTTGGCATCGCTGGACTTCCTCTGATTCAGCTAAGTCCTCCGGTTTCCTCGGGATTGAGCTAGCTGTTGGTTCAAATATTTGGTAGTCAGGGTCTGGCTGTTTGGTCTCTGGATTGTTTTGTATTCTTTTTTGTAATTGATCTATGTGGCGTCTCCACACTCAGCCATCCCCTATGTCCACTAAATATGATTTTGGGCCTGTCACTCCCACAATGGTTCCCTTTAGGCAAGCTGGACCCTCACGTAGTTGTGTGCCCATACCAGGTCGCCCATGGTCATTGTTCTAGTTTTGTCCCCCGTAATCTGGTACCCATCAGGGGAGTATGTTTGGTTTAACCGATCTAAGGGGCACCGGAGTCTTCTCCCATTAATAACTCCGATGGGCTGCGGCCGGTGGCCACACAGGGTGTTCTATGTTGGACTGCCAGGAAGGTGTCGATTTTGGCTTGCCAATCTCCTGGGCTAATTCTGGATAACGCTTCCTTGGCACTGCGCACAAAGCATTCTGCAAGTCCATTCGTCGCCGGATGGAAAGGTGCCGAGAGGGCATGTCGGATGCCCTTTCTGGCCAAGTACCTCTCAAACTGGGTGGCCGTGAATTGTGGGCCGTTATCGGACACTATGGTGTCGGGTAGCCCGTGTGTCACAAATAGTCGCCGCAATACAGTGATTATGACCTCAGCTGTTGTGGATTTCATGAGTATAATTTCCAACCACTTCGAGTAGGCATCTACCACAATCAAAAAGGTCTGCCCATGAAACGGCCCGGCAAAATCTATGTGGATCCTAGACCAAGGACCCTGGGGTTTTTCCCATTCCCTTATGGGGGCTGTTGGGTGTAGTGGCCTTGATTCCTGGCAAGCTTGGCATTTCCCCACCCGGTCGCTAATGTCTTTGTCCATGTGTGGCCACCACACATAACTTCTCGCTAGGCTTTTCATCCTCACAATCCCTGGATGGCCCACATGCAATAGTTCCAAAACATGCCCTCGTAATTTCTCCGGAATAACCACTCTATCCCCCCATAACGGACACCCCCCTTGTACCGACAGTTCTGAACGCTTTTTTGTAAACTCTTTAAATCGTTCTCCCGCTGCCATTGGCCATCCCCTCTGCACCAGCCGATTACAGTCCGCACAATAATATCTTTGTAGGATGCCCTAGTCACTTCTGAGGACGTGACTGGGCCAGAGTCCAAAGAGTCAATTAACAAGACAGGAGTCCCTGGGGTCGGGTCCTCAATAGTTTCTGGCAATGGGCATCTACTTAAAGCGTCCGCATGTCCCAAGTCCTTGCCCGGTCTATGAGACAGTTGGTACAAGTACGCTGCCAGGAAAATAGTCCAACGGGTCAACCTGGGCGATAATGTAACTGGAGTTGGACAGTCCCCCGCCAAGAGTCCCAATAAAGGTCTGTGGTCTGTGACTATTTCAAATCGCCGCCCAAACAGATACTCGTGGAATTTTTTAACCCCAGAGACTATGGCAAGCGCTTCCCGGTCTAGTTGGCTAGAGTTCCTTTCTGTTGCAGACATCGTGCGGGAAAAATATACGATAGGGGCTTCCGAACCATTCGGTAACTTGTGGCTGAGGACAGCTCCTACCCCGTAGGGTGATGCATCACAAACCAATACTAATGGCAATGTCCCATTATACTGAATTAAAAGGCTGGACAAAAGTCTCTTAACGCCTTCAAATGCCTTAGCCTCAACCCTGCCCCAAGTCCATACGGAGTTTTTTGCTAGCAGCTTATGTAGTGGTTCGGCTACCGTTGCCTTATACTTTAAAAATACTGCATAGAAGTTTACAAGCCCCAAAAATACTTGTAATTCTGCTTTGTTTTTCGGGGGTGGAGCCAGGTCGAGTTTGGCAAAAACCTGTCCCTGCCCTAATGAGTGCAACAAATGCTGTACGATGGGGACAGGATAAGCACTCTTTTGCAATGCTTTGTTAAGCGTTGCCTTATAGTCAGCACAAATACGGACAGATCCATCCGGTTTAACTGGGGTCACTATTGGCATCTCCCATTTTGCATGGTCGACTGGGACTAGGATTCCCTGGTTTACTAGTTTGTTTAATTCCCTATCTATTTTGGGTTTGAGCATGAACGGGACCCTTCTTGCTTTTAGCCTAATCGGAGCTATCTGGGGGTCTAAATTGAATGAAATGGGGGTCCCCACGTACTTGCCCAGGCTGTCTTGAAAAACATCCTCGAATTCCCGCAACAATTCGTCCTTCAGGTTGTCGCCGATGCTGTGAACCCCGGTGATGCCCATTCCCAAGGTTCGGAACCAGTCGAGACCCAGCAAGCTGGGCAGGTTTCCATCGACGATGGTGATCGGCAGGGTTTTCTTGAATTGTCCATATCTCACTCTGACCGACGTGACTCCTCGAACAGGGATTCGGTTTCCCTGGTAGTCTTGCACTCTCAGCTTTTGGGGTTGCAGCTGGCGTTTCGCGACTTCTGGCAGGTCCCTTGCGACTGTGTCATAATTGTGATTGATGAGCCAGTATCCACCTCCATTTTACACTGCACATCTTCGATGTAGGTCTTGGTGAATATTTTATTTTCCAGTCGTGTCGATGCATGACCCACTCGCACAGTGATGTGATTCGACTTCGCGCCTTTTTTGAATTGGCCAATCCCTGGCCGTCTCGCGGGACCGGCGCCCTGCTGATTGGCCGGTTTGAATTTTTGGCGGCATGATTGGGAGGCTCGGCACGCCTGAGCTATGTGTCCTTTCTTTTCACACCGCCGACAAATCGCGTCTTTGAACCTGCAATTCTGTTGTTGGTGTTGGCCTCCACAACTCACACACTCGTCATGGTCGCCTCTTTCCGGCCTCCCGGTGTGGAAAACCTCTTCCTCTTCGTCCTCTTCCCCCTCTGCCTGGATTTCCTCACTGTGAATCAGCGTCGCTTTCGCTGAGGAATTAGGCGTGTTCGGTTTCTGTAAGGTTTCCGCCGCTTTGGTGGACATCTCATGCACCCTGGCCTCATCTAGGGCTATCAATAAGGTTAGGTTGCTTTTCGAAAGCAGCCGCCTCTGTAGTCGAATGTCCCTGACCCCACAAATGAGTTGTTTTAATAGAGTGTCCTCCAAGTCCCTGTACTCACAGTGGGTTGCGGCTTTCCTTAATGCGGCCATGTACACACTGATTGTCTCGCCCTCTCGCTGAACTCTTTGCCTCAGTTCAAAACGTTGCACGAATTTTGATGGCACGGGCGCATAGTGTGCTCATAGCGTTGTCTTGAGCACTGACCACGGTACCGACTGAACCGGCGTTGGTTCCGACAGCGATTTGGCGGTATCAAAGACTTCTGGTCCGCCCTGGCTCAGGAAGTAAGCACGCTTCCTATTATCCGACACTCCCTGCAGTTTGTTGGCTTCGAGGAAACACTCGAAGCGAGCCATGTATGACCCCCATTTTTCTTTGGCTGGGTCGAATGGCGCTGGCGGCGTATAGCTAGACATTGCTATGTATCCGCCCTTGATAACTGGCTGGGTTTGAAACTAAGTTGCTCCTTCAGTTCTTTCCCTAGTCTCACTGCCTTCAAAATCCCATCCTCGTCGCCAATGTTAGGTTTGGGCAATGAAGAGGCAGGAGACGATGCAAGTAACAACAGCTCTTTAGTTTATTGTGAAACCCAGCAAAGGCAACAGGCAAACACCTCTCTTTATATAGTATTTTGGCTGAGGCATCAGCCAATCAGCAACCTGTCTTTTCCCGCCCAAATTTCCCTCCAAAATTTCAAATACATTACAGCTATCATGTCTCCCCTAGTCCTTCTTTTTATTAAACTAGACATACCCAGTTTCTGCAACCATTCTTCATATGTTATAGCCTCCATTCCCCTAATTGTTGCTCTTCTCTGCACTCTTTCTAGAGTCTTAGCGTCTTTTTTACATCGTGGCGACCAAAACTGAATGCAGTATTCCAAGTGTGGCCTTACCAAGGCATTATAAAGTGACACTAACACTTCACGTGATCTTGATTCTATCCCTCTGTTTATGCAGCCCAGAACTGCATAAATGTTAAAATACAACATTTTAAATTAGAATGGGATTTAAAATTGTTGTGAAGGATCTTAATGTAATTTAAGTGAGCCCCATGACAGGAAATATAAACAGAATTTATATTCTATATAGTGTCTACTCAAAATCCCAAAAACTTCAACCAAAAACTGTCTACTATTGACCTCACCCCATTCCTAAGAGGACTATAAGGGGCGTGCATAAGAGCACAAAAGTGCCTACCGTTCCTGTCCTATTGTTCCCTTTCATTATATCAAATTAATATAGTTGTTGCATACTTTTGCTTATATATATATATGTTTTTCTTTTTATGATGTGTTGTTGTGTTATATCAATGTTTACGTATACTGTTGTGACAAAATAAAAAAAAATAGTTTGTGTTACCTCAGCAGTAAGCCTGGAACAGCAGTTTTGTTTAGGACTAATCAAACGCCCAGCAATATTTGTCTGAAAATACAATTAAAATATTTGAGATCAGAAACCAGCCTTGACCAAACTGGTATCCTCAGTAGGTATGCCCACCAGTGGTGGTGGGGCACAGAGATCAATATTTGAAGATAGCGAACACAGCATCACAATCCCAAGTCCCTGCCCCTTTATTCCATGAAGAGAAGGGATGGAATTATTTTACAAATCTGCCCCTCCCATGTTGTCAATATTGACTCCTCTGAGCAGACCCTGCAAAATTCCCTTAGGTTTTGGAAAATATGTTCAACAATCCCACAGGCATGGTTTGTTGTTCTGCTAACAGTAGAGGATTAAAATAACATATCAGAAGATTTCTGATTGACAAAGGCTTCCATTAACTTTAAGAAAATAAAAGCATATCCACACAGTAAATTGGCAACATTTAATTTTATTTCTAAGTAAATTTTAATCACACAACTGCACATCAAACACCTTAAAGATGCTTTGTCAGCTTCAAAGTGCCAAAATGAACAGACCAATAAGTTCTGTATTGTCATAACTCTCATTGATTTGGTATTCTGTGCAATTCAATTCTTTTTTTATCCAGGAAGGAAAAAACAAAATGCGAGAGATTATGTGAGTTATATACAAAATTGAAATGGACCACTTTTTAAATATAAATTGCCATTTATAATCGGTTATCTATACGATAAAATCGTATACGATAAAATCGTTCAGCTTCAGGACGGATTGGATCAAAATTGGGTAGATCCAGACGAGAGTTCCGAGACCCGTCTTGTTGAAGTGGTTTGGGATGATTTTGACCCTGTGACTCCCGAGGACATGGACAGGTTGCTGGGTAGGCTGAATGCCAACACATGTTTACTGGATCCGTGCCCCTCCTGGTTGGTACTGGCTACACAGGAGGTGACACGAGGCTGGCTCCGGGGGATTACAAATGCTTCTTTGCGGGAGGGGGTCTTTCCCGCTGCCTTGAAAGAGGCGGTGGTGAGACCTCTCCTCAAGAAGCCTTCCTTGGACCCAGCTGTTTTAGGGAATTACCGGCCAGTCTCCAATCTTTGCTTTACGGCGAAGGTTGTAGAGAGTGTGGTGGCATGTCAGCTACCCCAGTACCTGGATGAAGCTATCTATCTTGACCCGTTCCAGTCCGGCTTCCGGCCCGGATACAGTACGGAGACAGCTTTGGTCGCGCTGGTGGAAGATCTCTGGAGGGCCAGGGATAGGGGTTATTCCTCTGCCCTGGTCCTATTAGACCTCTCAGCGGCTTTTGATACCATCGACCATGGTATCCTGCTGCGCCGGTTGGAGGGGCTGGGAGTGGGAGGCACCGTTTATCGGTGGTTGTCCTCCTACCTCTCTGACCGGACGCAGACAGCGTTGACAGGGGGGCAGAGATCGACTCCGAGGTGCCTCATGTGTGGGGTGCTGCAGGGATCGATCCTCTCACCCCTCCTGTTCAACATCTATATGAAGCCGCTGGGTGAGATCATCAGTGGCTTTGGGGTGAGATACCAACTGTACGCTGATGATACTCAGCTGTACTTTTCCACCCCGGGCCACCCCAGCGAAGCTGTCAAAGTGCTGTCCCGGTGTTTGGAAGCCGTACGGGTCTGGATGGGGAGGAACAGGCTCAAACTTAATCCCTCCAAGACGGAGTGGCTGTGGATGCCGGCACCTCGGTACAGTCAGCTGCAGATGCGGCTGTCTATCGGGGGCGAGTCGTTGGCCCCGATGGAGAAGGTACGCAACTTGGGCGTGCTCCTGGATGGTTGGTTGTCCTTTGAAGATCATTTGACGACCGTCTCCAGGAGAGCTTTTTATCAGGTTCGCCTGATCCGTTGCGTCCCTTCCTGGACCGGGATGCCCTATGCACGGTCACTCATGCTCTTGTTACCTCTCGTCTGGACTATTGCAATGCTCTCTACATGGGGCTCCCCTTGAAGAGCACCCGGAGACTTCAGCTAGTCCAGAATGCGGCTGCGCGTGTTATTGAGGGAGCGGTTCAAAGCTCCCACGTAACACCTATCCTGCGCAGACTGCACTGGCTACCTGTTGTTTTCCGGGTGCGCTTCAAGGTATTGGTTACCATCTTTAAAGCGCTCCATGGCTTAGGACCGGGCTACTTACAGGACCGTCTACTGCCGGCCTCTATCTCCCAGCGTCCGGTGCGTTCCCACAGAGAGGGACTCCTCAGGGTGCCGTCAGCCAAACAATGTCGACTGGTGGCCCCCAGGGGGAGGGCCTTCTCTGTGGGGGCTCCTACCCTGTGGAACGAGCTTCCCCCCGGGCTTCGACAACTACCTGACCTCGGGACCTTTCGCCGCGAACTTAAAACTTATTTATTCCGTTTGGCTGGACTGGCTTGATTTTAAATTCTAAATTTTAAATTTTTAATTGTGGGTTTTAAATTCTGTAATTTTTATGGGGTATAAAGTTATTTTAAATTTTTTGGCTAATTTTGAATCAGTTTTTTAAGGGTTGTTTTAATTAAGGTGTATGTTTTTGTTTGTATTTTATTTGCCTGTTCACCGCCCTGAGTCCTTCGGGAGAAGGGCGGTATACAAATTAAAATATTATTATTATTATTATTTGCAGAATAGTAAATAATATCAAATTGTCTTTCCAAACATTTGAGATTCTTGTAGATTTTTATAGGCCTGTGACTGAGCAGACAGTCTTCGATGACAGAATTACAAATACTGTGTGTAAAACTCCAATTTGTAATCATATAATGTCATTGCTCTATTTTCCAATCATTTCATTGTCCCTGAATTCATGGAAAAGAGACAGGAGTATCTATTGTTCATTTCATTAAGCTACTGTTGGAAGAAATATCCATCTGGGTTCAGTTCCAAGTGGGGACAAAGACACTGGAAACATGGAGGCTGCTTGGAAAGATGGTTTAATGGTGGTCAGGATCACATGGCTTGAGTTCCTGAACAGAAAAAGGCTGAGATCCTGTGTGCTCCCTGGTTTTATGCTTTTTCTGAGCTTTGAACTTTCTGGAGCACAGGAAGAGTATCCTGATTGGTTGTCAGACTCCCAGGGGGTGGGAGTCTTAGCTAGCCTTGCTGGCTGATGTAATCTTCCCAGGTGCCATGTGGTGAGTTTCAGTTCTAGATGGGTTCTATTATGATGCAGATGATGGCCCATTAGCAAAGGTGGGGGATGGCAGGAAGTTGCAGGGAGCTGCTTTGTCTTTAAAACATGTTTCTCCATTTCTCATCCAGGGAAATATATTCTGCCTTTTAAGCATTTTCTAAAATATTTCATTCTTGTAGGAGGGGGGTAGGTGCTAAATTCCTACACTACATTCATAAAATTTACCCAATGTGGAAGCTATGTTCATGCGTTTAGAGAAACAAAAGCACCATCATGAGTATAGCCTGCAGATACATTTCTGCTCAGCTCATATAGTTCTTTTGCTCTCTTCGCATGTTTGGGCATGTACGGAGAAAGGCCACAACAATATAAACACATCATTTCACATCACAAACATACTGAAGATAGTACATTGGCCAAACGTCAATCTCAAAGCCATTTTATCTGGTTCCTAGTGGCTCTCATGTTTTCTTCAATGCAGATGAACAAGCCTCCCTGTTCCTTTTATACTGTAAACAAGTTTTTAAGTAAATGAATATTGGGAGTGACATCACGCTTGTATATTATAACTCTCAATAGATTTTGTGTGTAATACCTTAACATCTTTCTATAAAAGTTTGGCTTTTAATTCTCAAAGGGTAGAGAAGCTCCACGGTTGTGCTTGAATGAGAGGACAAGTATGTTTAGTTTTCATTTTTAAATGAAAATGAACTTTTTTCAGATCAATGAAAATTGAAATTTTGTAAACGTTCAGATTATTCTGAATGTTGGGTGGCAACAATGCAGCAATGCATAATACATAATATGTACAGCATGCAAATAGTACTAAGATATTATAGTATAATATAATACGTACAGTAAAATGAATATGATATATTAATTGTGATTCATATCAAATAGTATATACATGATAAAATGTTTCGAATAACATGTATCAACTTATAAAATAATGTTATATATCAAATGTTTGGAAATATGTGCTTCTGACTTCCAGTCATGTTCTGGAGAACATAGCCTGCAAGAATGCAGAAATCGAATATTTGTTAATTATATTGGCATTTGTGTTCCATTCCTGATAGTGAAGTTATCACGTTATGGGCCTCAAGAATCTTTCTGTTCTCCATGCATGCACATCCTTAGATTGTATTGCCTGAGATTTTATTCCTCATTCCTTGCCTTCGATTGAAATGTAACCTTGTCTTTTCACATAGGTAATTGCTGAAGAATTATCTGGCAATGATGACTATGTTGAGCTTTCCTTTAGTGCAAGAAAATTAGATGACAAGGTAAGCCAACTGTTTTATATTAACTTTACTGAATGAAAGAGAAATGCAGACAAATGTGATTTAATGAGACATCCTCCCCCTGCAGCTATTTTTATAGTGCTAGTGTTATTAAACATATTGGAGATTGTCAGATTAATTCTCATAATGAGGCTTTCGTCAAATTGCATAGTAATGAGGGAGTAAAATTCCCAATGGAATGTAATTAGGAAAAAGACAGTTTAATTATGTGAGGACCTTATGTATTTAAAATGACAACAATCACAGCAGTTGGTTTCTTCCAACTTATTCAGACAATAACATTCAAAGTTGATATCTTGTGATATAAATTTGGACAAACATTTGAACCTGAATTATTAAGAATACTCCCCCTCATCCTGAAAGATTTTTCTTTTTTCTTTTTCTTTTATCAAAAGTTTTTTATTAATAATTCAAAATTAAAAACATTGGACATAGATATGACATCACTGGTTCCAAGCATCTTCCAACACTTTAAACTAATACATAATATAGTAATGATAATATAGTAATATATTTTTTAAACCTTATACATTATTTAAAAATAATATAATAATAGTAATTTATATCTTATTTCTATATGATTATACATATCTATACATACATGTACCTATCTATGCAATTCACATACACATTTATCTATAGTAACATATATATTTCTAGTCTAAAACTACACATTTGTCTCGGCTATCTTCCTTTTATCTAACCATTTGTAGAATTTCATTTGTAAAATTTTACCCAGATTTTATAGTACAATGTTTCACTTTTATCCTTGAGTTCCAAGTTGAGTCTATCCATTTCTGCACAGTTAAAATTTTTTAGTAGTATTTCCTCTTCAATTGGGGTATCTTTCTCTTTCTACTTCTGAGCAAAGGCTATCCATGCTTCTGTAAGTATATGCAGTAATAGATAATTTATGTCTTTCTTGTATTTACCCTCTGTCATTCCCAAAAGGAAAAATTCCAGTTTGATTTCTATATTTATTAACAAAATTTCTTCCAACCAACTCTTTATTAGATTCCAATATTTTTTTGCCTTTAGGCATTCCCACCACATATGATAGAAGTTCCCCAAGGCCACCTCGCACTTCCAACATGCCAAAAAATTTCCCTTATTGATTTGTGCTAATCTTGTGGGGGGGGGAGGTGCCACCTATGGAACATCTTATATAAATTTTCCTTATATGAAGTTGCTAATATGATTTTTAATTTTTTCCCCATAAAGTCTGCCAATTGTTCAAATCAATACTATGACCAAAATATTTACTCCAAATTATCATCGTTCTTTTGACTTGTTCCTTAATCGTATCTTGTTCCAGTAAATAGCAATATAATTTACTTATGGTCTTACCCTCCTTACGTTATAAAATCTTATCTAATTCTGATAATTCTTGCTTTATGCCCCATTCCTTTTTGTCCTTATTAAATTTAGATTGTATCCTGCCCATTAAAGATAGCTGTAATTTTCCCCATTTTTCCAAATCAGACCTAATTTGTGCCATTAATTTATCATAATTATCTTCTTTGAGTGTGATGCATCTTGCAGTCAATTAAATTCCTAAATATCTAACTTTTTTTGTAATATGAATATTTATCTTTCCCTCCAATTCTTTTTTTTTTTTTTTTTTTGCTCTTCAATCATATTTTTGACTATCATTTTTGTTTTGTCCTTATTTATTTTTAAGCCTGCTACTTTCCCATATTCCTCCAGCACTTCCATCAACCTAACACCAGATTGTACAGGCTCTTCAATAATAAAGACAAGATTGTTTGCAAATGCCTGTACTTTAAAATTTTCTTTCCTTATTTTTAAACTTTTAATCTGTTCATCTTCTCAAAGTATTCTAATTAAGATCTCTAATGATAAAATAAACAATAGTGGTGATAGCGAACAACCTTGCCTTGTTCCTTTTTGGATTGGAAAATTATTTGTCATTTCCCCGTTGATTTACCACTTTGGCCTCTTGTCTAGAATAGATTGCTTTATACATCCTTATAAATTTTTCCTCAAAATCCATATAATTTAATTGTTCTAATATAAAGTTCCATTTGACGTTATCAAAGGCTTTGGCAATTAAGAAGCAAAAAGGCTTTTGCGCATTGGTAAATATCAATGCCATCTGTTTTTCATTATGGACTTCATAATATTCTATGGTATCTAAAATAGTCCTGATGTTGTTCTTTATATGCCTTCTGGGCAGGAAGCCATTTTGGTCAGAATGAATAAAATTCTCTAAAAATTTATTTAATCTGTCTGTAATGATTGTCATAAAAAATTTGTAATCCAAATTCAATAGAGATATCAGCCTATAATTTTTAATATAAGTCAAAATGGAATTTTCCTTAGAGATCAGTGTAATTTATAAAGAAAAGATAGAGGAAGGTAAGATATCTGCAAAAAATAGGACTGCCAAAAATCTCGGTGGAATTTAAAGATTTATTAAATAATGAGATAACAGCATTTGAGATATCCGAGGCAATCAAAAAATGAAAAAGCAATAAAGCACCAGGTCCTGATGGTTTGTCATCAGAAATCTATAAAAATTGAGATTTGACTGGAAGCATCATAATGAGACAGTCAGGGAATAGTGAGCTCTGATGAGCTTCGTGAAATCTCAGGCTGACAAACTGCTGTCAAGGGGTCTTCAGACTGGATCTGTCCTGTAGGGATGATGAAGAAGGAGAGGCACCTCAGATGACCAAGAGGAACTAGCAAGTTCCTCAGAGGTCAGAGGAAACTCTTCGACTTGGTGCCGGTGGCCATAGTGGCCATCATTAAGCTGGGGCAACTGGACCAAGTTATTGAGCAGGAGCGGTGATTTGGACAGAGTATTGAAGCCAGGTGAGTGATTGCGAACTCACAGGAAAAATAAAAGATTCTTTTAATTTGGTAAAAGGTGTCCCGGCATAGAAACAACAGCTAATTGGCATGGGAGAATGTGAACACAGAGAGAAAAAACACAAGTTTAAAGCGCAAAATGGAAGTTTGATTCTTGGATTATAATTTGTGGAGACTGTCAAAGTATCAGAAGAAAAAACCCATAATGGATGTGAAGAGGATTAGAAAAAAATTTAAAATGCTTTTTTGACCACTCAAGGAAAAATAGAGGGAAGTATAAGCATAAAGCCTCGCAAAGCCTTTTTTGTTTTTTTGTTTTCTCTTTACTTTTACTTTCGCTTTTTAAATTGGATTTGGATTTGGACTTTAAACTGAACATTGGGAAATTAAAAAAAATGAAGAAATAAAAGAAAAAAGGGTAAATATTGTGGATTTAATAAATGTGGATTTAATAAATAAAATGGATACCTTTGTAGCTTGTTGATTGGAACTATGGATTGGAGAGAGTCATCTTCAGGTGGAGAAAAAAATTACAACACTTAACTTGTATTTCGAAAAAAAAAGTGATAAGAGTGGTGGGAACTTTTAAGGAGGATTTGTGTGCTTGCAAGCTGTTTGATTTCAATAACCAAGGAAGGTGAAGTACAACTCAAAAAACATAAAATGGCTCAGGAATTAATTGAAATGATTAAAAGGATGCATACATCTTTAAAAATTGAAAGGAAATAATTACAATGTTACATGGAAAATTTAAATCAGAGGAACTAGGAACTGTGTTGAAATACACCCAAGAAGATATAGAAACTGTGAAAGAAAAGCAAGAGAGTGATATCGACGACAAAGACAAAGATACTGATTGTGAAAAACCAAATGATTATATGGGAAGCAACAATGAAAAAAAGAGGAGATTTGGGAGAAAAGAAATAAGACTAGAAACAAAGATGAATTTAAAAGATCACATTGGGATTAACAAAAATAAAAATAGAATGGGTGGAAAGAAACAAAGAGAGAAAGAAGGGGGAAAGAGAAGAAATATAAAAAAACTCAAATGACACTGGGATTAACAATGGCAAAATAAGAAAGATGGAAAGGGGAGCAAGGAGAGCAGGTGGAAATATAGGGCAAATTAGGAGAGTAGAGAAAAATAGAGAGGGTAGAAAGAGACAAGGAGGAAAAAAGGGAGGAAGATAAAAAATACAAAAACTCAAATGATTACACTGGGATTAACAGTTGGAAAATAAGACAGAGGGAAAGAGGAAGGAGGAGAGTAGATAGAAACACAGGCAAATGAAGAGAGTAAAGGATTTTAGGAGAAAGAAGAAAAAAGGAGAAAGAGAGAGAAAATAAGAACATAGTTGATAGTTGATAAATGGTTTTAATGGTAATAATTGAATTTAGCTAAAGTATCTGAAATTATAGAATATCTTCAATGGCAATTATGGAACTTATTTAAAATATTTGAAATGATATTACGTTATGAAGATTAACTAAGCTTTTCACTATGGTTTATGATGAAGAGTTATAAACATATATACATTTGAATATTACATGAAATGTTTTTAATTGCAAACATCGAAGCTAGTTAAAATATTTAAAATTATATTGTAAAGATTAATTTAGTGCAAAAAGCAATGGAAATGAATGATTTTAATGTTAGATAAGTTGTATATGTAAAATTGTATGAACATCAATTTTTATGATTGGAATAATGGAATTTAGGGAAAATAGTTGAACCTATATTCTGAGGTGAAAAGGGAGTTATTGGAAAATATCTGAATAAAATGATTTAGAGTCAGGGTCAAATATTAGAAAAATGATTGATTTGAAACTAAAGGGTTTAGTTTGGAGGAGGTAATGAGAGAAGTAAAATAGGAAAAAAGATTAATGATTAGAGTTTAGGGCGAAGGGTAAGACTAGCTATATAATAGAAATAAAGAAAAGAAAAGAAAAATTAAAGAGAAAGAATATTATGGGAAAAAGTGAAACATATAAAGTGTGTTGGAAGATAACTAAAAGTTGTATAAATTTGGAACTAGGCCAATACTCTGTTCAGAAAAAAGGCATGGTATATTTGTTTGTTTGTGTGTGTGTTTTAAAAATAAAAAACTTTAAAAAAAATAAATCTATAAAAATCACCAGGTGATATAAGTCCATTGTTATTAGAGGTCTATAATGATGTATTGAATGGAATACCAGCATCATGGAAAGAAGCAACAATTAATTACCCCAAAAGATTTTTACAGCTAATGTATCAAGTAACCAGAAACTTGATGCTTTTCATGTATTCATGCCAAAATACTCTGACCATTTAACCAGAGAAGATAGTCATTCATTAAGAAAAAGTTACTTATTTTAGAGATGATATTTAGTTTTATTTATTTTATTTATAAGTTTTAGTTTAAAACACTGCTCTGTTTTTATTCTAAAATATTTATACTTTACCTTATCTCTGACTATCTCTTTGCATATCTCATAATAAAGGCTACAGAACTGAGGATGGACTCAAACAGAGAGATACTATTCTATACCTTAAATCTAAATAAATGAAAAAAGATGTCATACATGTTACACCCATCTTTGACAAAATGGTAGATTAATTCTTTCTTCTTCTTCTTCTTCTTCTTCTTCTTCTTCTTCTTCTTCTTCTTCTTCTTCTTCTTCTTCTTCTTCTTCTTCTTCTTCTTCTTCTTCTTCTTCTTCTTCTTCTTCTTCTTGTTCCCCTTCTTCTTCTTCTTCTTCTTCTTCTTCTTCTTCTTCTTCTTCTTCTTCTTCTTCTTCTTCTTCCTCCTCCTCCCCCCCCTCCTCCTCCTCCTCCTCTTCTGTTTCTGCTTCTTCTGCTTCTTCTGCTTCTTCTTCCTAGCATATTCCCGCAAGGTCTGCTTTTTGGATCATTGAACTCAACTTTGCACAGTCAACTGCATCTCTAGGGCTCAGACCACAGCTTGCATATTTCTGTTGCTGGTGTCTTGCCATCTCTATTTGGTCACCAGCCATTGACTTCTAGTTGGTAGGCAGTCTTGGCAATGGTGGAAGATGCTGCTCTCAGGACATGTCCACACCAGTGGAGCCGGCCTTCTCTCCTCTTCTCTATAATTGGTGCCACACCAAAATATTGTCAAATGATGTCATTTGTGATGTGGTCAAGAAGGGAGAAGCCTGATATCCAATGGATCATTTGCATTTCCAAGGCATGGACATAGCTTTCGGTCCCTGTTGTTGCCACATAGCATTCAGTGCAGCAGGACAGATGGTTGTCTTGTAAATCTTAGATTTAAGATGGGTTGTCATTTATCTGTCACATAACACACCAGTGAATTCTCACCAACATATCCAGGCTGCATTTACCCTTGCTCACACCTTGCCATTGATGTCGCCATTGCCTTGGAGGTGGGATCACAGATACTGAAAAATGTCCACTTTCTTTAGTTTTTCTCCATTGATTTAAAGCATTCCAGGTCTGGTGACAGTCTCTAAGTATTCAATTTTCTTGATGTTGAGGTGGAGTCCAAAATGGGTGAGGCGATCATTCCATGTTTGAACTTGCTGCTGTAGTTTAATCTGGTGGTGGAAGCAAGCATAACATCATCAGCATAGAGCATAGTCCAGGCTCTATTCTGCTGCAGGACATGCATGATTGTATCCGCACCCAATATAAACAAAAGTGGTGGCAGTGCAATACCCCAACTGTCACTGGAATCTGTTGGAGAGGCCAGCTGGGCATTGCACTTGGCTGCTGGTGTTCTTGTATAGCATTTGGACCCAATCAATGAGTGGTTCAGGTACTCCGTAATCCCGGAGAGCATACCAAATTAGTTGGTGTGTGACGTACCAAATGCCTTCTCCAGGTCTAGGAATGCCATGTTGTCTCTTCTCATGGTGTTTCTCTATGAGCTGATGGGCTGCAAAGATGGCATCAGTTGTTCCAAATCCTTTAATGAAGCTGCATTGGTTGATGGTGACTACAGCAGTGCTGCTAATGCGTTGATCAAGGATTCTCTCAAAGATCTTCATAGTGTGAGACAGAAGGTAGATTGGGCAATAGTTGGCACAGTCAGCTGGGTCGCCCTTGGTCTTGAATATAGAAACTGTTATGCTTGTTGACCAATCAGTTGGTACATGGCCAGTATTCATTACAGCTTTGAAGAACTCAGTCAGCCAAGATATCCCTGTGTCTCGCACTTCCTTTAGTTTCCAGAAGTCCGCGGGCAGATTGTCAGATCCAGCGGCCTTCAAGTTCTTCATTCTGTCCACAGCATTGTTGACTTCTTCCTCAGTTATGAATGGATTGAGTCCATGGGTTGGCGTGCTTTCTGGAATTGGTGAATGTGGGTAGATTAGTTGCATTTCTCTAAAGCTTTTTTTAATTTTTTTTATTTTATTTATTTGTCACAACAATATATGTAGGTATCATACAAAAAGATTATAGAGTATATAAACACATATATGAGTAAATATAAGGAGGTATAAGCATATATATATATAGGAAGAAGAAAAGAAAAACAATAGGACAGGAATGGTAGGCACGTTTGTGCGCTTATACACGCCCCTTATGGTCCTCTTAGGAAGGGGGTGAGGTCAAAAGTAGAAAGTTTATGTTTAAAGCTTTTAGATTATGAGAAGAGACCACAGAGTCAGGTAAAGTATTCCAAGCACTGATGATTCTGTTACAGAAGTCATATTTTCTGCAATCTAGATTAAAGCAGTTGACATTAAGTTTAAATCTATTAGTTGCTCTAGTATTATTGCAATTAAAGCTGAAGTAGTCTTTGACAGGAAGGACATTACAATAGATGATTCTGTGAGTTAAACTTAGGTCTTGTCGAAGGCGGCGGAGTTCCAAGTTTTCTAAGCCTAGGATTTCAAGTCTGGTGGGATGAGGTATTTTATTGTTTTCAGAGGAATGGAGAACTCTTCTTGTAAAATATTTCTGGACACGTTCAATTGTATTGATGTCAGAGATGTGGTGAGGGTTCCAAACAGGTGAGCTGTATTCTAGAATTGGTTTTTTTTTTAAAAAAAATTTAAATAATTTTTTTTTTTATAAAAAAGCTTATAAGGAAGCCAAGCAGGAAAGTTAAGAGAATATGGAAAGAGTGATATGAAGAAGGAAGGAAGCAATTGATAGAATAAAAAATAGTATGGATAGGATAGGGTAGAAAAAACAGACAATCAGTGCGATGAAAGACATAATACTTTATCAATAATTTGATAAAGTACCTCCAAATAATAATAACACTATCAAGACAACAACTTCTGTCTATCCTAAATCATTGAAAAGGATTCTATAGGTGGGTTAAAATACAAAATGCAGCCTAAATATCTGGATGATTGTGTGACCAACCATAATATATTAAATTTATATACCTTCTGACTCCCAGTGACACATCTGTAAATAAATGCTGAGACTTTTCCCATATAGAAGCAACTTATACTTTGCTGTGTCTAAATTTAATGTTACTGTTAAATAAATTCACATACAATTTTAACATTTTTGAAAGTTGGTATCAACCAAGTATCTTCTTAAGATGTACAATGTTCTGAGTAGCACAGTTTTTTACAGTTACGCTGGTGATATTGCAGGAAGCTGCAGTTTCTTGATGTATTTTATAAAATTTTTGTAGTATAAAATTCTTCCGTTTCTTTCTTGATGGTTCCCACCTTAACCCATGCCCATGTAAAGTTGTCATCACATTTTCCTGCAATGTTTTTGAAGTGCTGTCCATGCAAAGCTTTGGTTTTCCATCTATTTAATCTGTCATCCAGCTGTTTTTCCTTATATTCTGCCTTTGTTTCTGTTGTTTTTATGTTCTCTGTTTTCACAGCCTGCAGCAATTTTTCTGTACTTTGGTTCATATAATCATTCAAACTTCTTTTTTCTTCTTCTACAGTTTGATGGATTTGCAATAGTCCTCTGTCCCCTATTTTTCTTGGCAGGTACAACCTGTCGATATCACTTCGTGGATGTAAAGGGTGGTACATATTCAAAGGTTTGCACATTTTCCAGTCCAAGTTTTCTAGTTCAGCCAAAGTCGAGTTGATGATTCCAGCTGAGTAGTGTATCACTGGAACTGCCCATGTATTAACGGCTTTAATTATGTTTCCAGCATTCAGCTTTGATTTTAATATTTTGTGGACCCTCCTGATGTATTCCTTTTGCGTTGACTCTATGACTTTTCCATTCAAGATAACATAACATGATAACAGAGTTGGAAGGGACCTTGGAGGTCTTCTAGTCCAACCCCCTGCTGAGGCAGGAAACATTACACCATTTCAGACAAATGGCTATTCAACATTTTCTTAAAAATTTCCACTGCTGATGCATTCACAACTTCTGCTGATATGGGGCTACACCCACTTTTCAACTGAAGGAGAAAAGACCACGAAGGATCGGAGAAACAAGAATTATTTATTTAATTATCTGCGCAAATAGGTACAGACTTCCACTCACGTGGAAAAGAAAGCCTGGACACCTGGCACCACCCAAGCCTATACTTTTATAGCTTCTGATACAGAAAGTAGAAAGCAGGAAAATACAAAATGGTATATAATTGGTTTACAGTTAACATGTCTATATATAGCAATTATCTTACACCTTATGTCACCTTTCATGACATGAGACATCCTCTGACACGTGTCATTAGTCACCTCCAGTATCCTATTCTTGTTCAGTACATTTCAGGATTAAAAAGTTAAGAAGTAAACAGTTACAATATGTAAAAATATTCCCCTACGTTTGCAACACACGCCTCCGCCAAGCAAGATAACCTCTGCTTTTTCATAGTAATTTTTCCATCAACATTACAAAATCCTTACAGAACCATATGAGCAGTAAAGGTACATACAGAACCTATAGCTATTTTAGGGTTGTATAGATGTTGGGGTCCCTTATCATTTCCCCCCTTTGGAACTACGAACTAGTCGTCATCTGACACCAGAGTAGTTTCATAATCAGTCATCTCAATTTCCTCCGTGTTAACCTTTTCATATACCCACATAGCCATAGCCTTAGCTTCAGCCCTCTTTTCTCTACTAGCATAGACATAGTATTAGAGATTGTTTTCATAAAGACAGGGAGACTACAAGGGATTATAACACGTCCAGCTGCTACCAGACCAATGAACCTCACAATGGCCTGAAGACCTAGAAGCTTTGGGAACTATCCAGAGTATATTTCACCTAGGTTGAATCCTCCCCATGTCTGCACAGGTACATGGGCAATTTTGATCATCTTATCAATGATTTCCTGAATGATTTTACCACTGTCATCGATTTACAGTTTGACAGATTAAACTTTCCACATACCCTACCCGCTTTAGCCAAAAGGTAGTCTAAAGCCAATCTGTTCTACATGATATAGGTTCTGGATTTAACACTCCCTTTAGCTAGCTTAGTGTGGCTTTTAACAGTCCCATAGGTTATAATTTCCATTTGATATTACCCATTTCATCATAGACAAGCACACCTAAAACCTGCTTCTGGTTAAGAGGCAACAGGAAAAACCCTGATCTTATAACTCCAAGGACACAGGCTCCATACCAAGCCTGTGGGCCTCCCTTGGTTGGGATTGGGCATAGGCAAATTTTTTCACAAATCCAATACAAACCATCAGGTGTTAACCAAACAAGGGAGGTGTTATGTGGCTTGGTGATGTATGAGCTGAGGATGGAGACATTGGAGAGGGCCATAGCCTCTTTTGTGGGCTGGTTTCCCTTACCTGACCACCATTCGCCATTATTCCAGGTGGATAAACACCATAAAGATCCTACCTGGTGACAATCAGTAGTACGGTTTCGGGCATAGCAGACGGATCCCACTAAGTTCAGGGTTAAGGCCCAATGTCCATCTTTTCCTGGGGTAGCCGTTAGGTTACCTTGTTTTTCCATTTCCAGCACTACAGAATAATTTAATTCCTGTGCCTCTCAAGGCCATTTTCCTCCCATGATGGTTCTACCTCCTGTTTGCATGGCTATTGTATATATGCCTTTACAAATATATATGGTTTTCCTTTTAACAAAATTAATAACACATTTATTCCCAAATAGGTTCACTCTTCAATTATGTTTCTCATAACAAGTTTTTTCCACAATTTGCAATCCCCTTTGTTATCCACTTTACCTGTTTCATCTTTTATCCACCATTTGTTTTTCCTCCTTATCAGTGAATACAGATTTCAAATCAAATTCCAAAGCAGGGATTCGGATCATCAATTCCTCCCTAATGACGCTGCTGCCTTTGTAGCTTCATCCACTAATCTATTCCCCTATTTCCATTAATCCATTAGTTTAGAAGTCCCCTTCTTATGTGCCCAGTGTGCCTTATAGCCAGCCATTCTGGGCCTTTGGCCACTTTTCGTTTTTAAGAAAGCTATTATAAAATTCTTGCTTTAGTTCTATTCAGATTTTCCAAAGAGGCGTAATATTCCATACGCATATTTTTAATTAGTATAAATATAACCCACTTTTGGTAACAACTTTCACTCTTATAATAAAGCAAACATTGCATCTATCTGTGCCGACCAATCAGATGGTAACCATTCTGCTTCCAGTACCTCAGTAGTGTCTCCATTCACCACTGCATAACCCTTCAGCCTCTTCCCCTTCTCTACTGGGGAAGACTCATCAATAACCACATTGATATCACCCACTCTAGGACTATCTTCCAAATCTTCTCGGACATCTGCTTGTAAATCAATTGCTTCCACACAATTGTGTTCCACATTATCCCATTCTTTTCTCTCCCCTGACAGGAATTCTGCTGGATTGCAATTCCTACCAGTCGAGAGAACTAAATCCTCTTGTGATAACCTCATATTTCAAAAGCTCAGCATTGGTAAGCCACCTTTGGGTTTTCTGTATTAAAACTGTTTGCATGTGAAACAGTTTCACCATCAAAGCCAACAAAGGCAATTCTCTACTTTCCTCCACCAAAATAACAGTAGCAGCTACTGCCCGTATGCACAAAGGCCAATCTCTCACTACAGGATCCATCCATTTAGACGAAAACACTTCAAGTTTCTTTTCCCCAGCTCCTCTCTGGGCCAACCCTTCCTCTTCACAATGCCATCTACCACTGCTACAAACAAGTGAAAAGACACCTTCTTCAACACCTCTAATATACCCATATTACTTTCCTTCCAAACAACGTCCCATGACTCTTCTTTCAGCAATTCCTCATAATAATAATAATAATAATATTTTAATTTGTATACCGCCCTTCTCCCGAAGGACTCAGGGCGGTGAACAGGCAGATAAAATATAAATACACACAATAATTAAAAACATCCCTTAAAAAACTAATTTAAATGCCCAAAATGTTAAAAAACGTACTCCCCCGTAAAATCACAAAATTTTAAAAACCCATCCAATAAAAATAAAAATCAGGCTAGTCCAGCCATACGAAATAAATAAGTTTTAAGTTTGCGGCGAAAGGTCCTAAGGTCAGGTAATTATCGAAATCCGAGGGGAAGTTCGTTCCACAGGGTCGGAGCTCCCACAGAGAAGGCTCTCCCCCTGGGGGCCGCCAGTCGACACTGTTTGGCTGACGGCACCCTGAGGAGTCCCTCTCTGTGGGAGCGTACCGGACGATGGGAGATAGAAGCCGGCAGTAGGCGGTCCCGTAGATGTAACCCCCCTTTTTCCTTATTACTGTATTTACGTATTATCGATAAATACCCAACTCCTGAGGGGTGTCACAAATCTACCAACAAGCCAACTACACCATTGCCTCAAGCTTCAAGGAAATGCACAACTTGTTTTAAGGCATATACTTTACAAGTCTGTACAGACTAACTTACAGGTAGCTTCCTAGCTAGCCAAAGATCTATCCCTACCTTCTACTATTTTCTTTTTCCATCCACATGAACAAAATAATCCTTTCTCAAGGAAACATCCATTAGGGTAGGATCTAACATTTTTAAGGAATAAGCCCAGTTGTTTCTTCCTTTCCTACCTCTGGGTTAAGATCCTCGAAATTCATCCCCTCCTCCGGGCAATACTAGGATAAAATATCCAGACTATCCTAAAAATCTCCTCAACCCCTTATCATTCAAAATGCACAGATATACAAACATAAAAGAGGGTGATTAAAAGAACATCCCCCCAAAAATTAACAGAAATCACCTACATGAGGTATTTTGGGTCTCTGCTCTGAAATATATTTGTCCCAAACTTTAACATCAAGTCTCTGTTATCTAAGGTGACTTTAAACACCTTCAAACATTTAAAAAATAAACTCAGACTCACAATTCAGAGCAGGATTGAAATTATATCTGCATAGCTGTTACTGTATATGCAGTCAAAAACAATGCTACCCATTTGCCCCATCTCTCTCTCTCAGACAGATTCGGCAAAGAAAAAATGTGTAAAAGAGAAAACAAACTGCATACCCCCCTTTTCCTACCTCTCTTTTCCAAGACAAAAAGAAGGGGGATATATATATAGGGAGGAAGGGGATATATAGGGGATATATAGGGAGGAAGGATACTGCTCCTTTCGCCATTTAACATCACAAATAACTATTTCTAACTCACGGACATTATAATCCAGATTGTCACAGTCCCCTTTCAACTTTTCTACCTGCTCTAGGCATGCATATTTGCCATTTAACATATCAATTCGTTCCCAATCGAGACCTCCACAACCCCCTTTTTGGGAAACTGTTCCTATTTACAGTCTCAAGCACCCAAGGATTAGTTTGCCTGTTTCCCCTGCTCGATTGTATTTTTTTTTTCTCTTCCACAATCCCAGACCTCCCTGAGTTCTGATCCTCCCTATCCTGGCCATCAAGCGCAGCTTGCCACCAGTCCCGAATTTTATCTTTAGTTGGTGTTTTCTCCGCATCCCCCTCCCCTCCTTTAACATCTATACCTGTACCACCATATACAGATATAGGAAGCTGAGGATGATATTAATCACTTACAGCACTACCACTGCCCAGATCGATGGTATGAGACAGGCAGTTTGCCTCATCCTTTAGGTAGGTTCCATAATGTCTGAAACCTGGAACTCTCCACAAGTTCTACAAAACATATAGTTACACAGAGTCTTTTAGATGTGTTGAGTATGCAAGCGTAGTTTCCAGGGTAAGGTCCTTTCGTTGCCCATGCGAGTAACACCTGCAGGGATTCTTCACCTCCCAGTTCGTTGAGGGACAGTTTCCGGAATGTCACCAGAAGTGGAGAGGTTCCTTGTCATTTCTGAAGGGTTGATCATCAATGGACGATCCGAGTGGAGACCCACACAACTAGGTTTTCCTCTACATCGTGTCTCTTTGCACTGCCCTTCAAGCTGCCTAATCAGCCTTGTTATTTCCTTGTTCTGTATCTGATACTTCCTTCTGACACCCTGGTGTTTTAGCATTTTAGGGCATGTGGTGTATAAACGTTTATTTCCTGCCCCAACTGCTAATTGTGTTTACAAAGCCATTCCTGTCACAGCTTTCAGACACGCAGCCCAACCGTTTGCTACTGTTTTAACAGATAAGCAGCAAGTTTTACTCTCTGAGATCTCCACCACTACATTTTCCTTTGTATTTGCAAACAGCTTGCAAACGGCCTCTCTAAATCTGGTAAGTTTACCTATGAGCTTGTATGATGGCCTCTTCCATACCTCATCTCCTGGGCGTATTTTATGGGTTGCTGTGACCAAATCCTGAAGTCTGCATGATAATACATAGTTCTGTAATCTTGTAACCACTAGGCTATGAGCTTGTAACTGTCTGAACTTAACAGTATCAGCCAACTGTATGTTGTTTTGTAATTTTGGCTTAACCAGATTAGGGGCTTGCCCATGCAGCATTTCAAAGAGCGAAATTTTCAGATCACCTTTTGGGGTACACCCAATAGCCATGGGAGCCATTTTTTAAAAAATTTATTTATTTTGTCACAACATCATATAAAAAGATTTTATAGTATATAAACATATATATGAGTAAATATTGAGAGGTATAAGCATCTATATATATATAGGAAGAAGAAAAGAAAAACAATAGGACAGGAATGGTAGGCACATTTGTGCGCTTGTGCACGCCCCTTATGATCCTCTTAGGAATGGGGTGAGGTCAATAGTGGAAAGTTTTTGGTTAAAGCTTTTAGGATTATGGGAAGAGACCACAGAGTCAGGTAAAGTGTTCCAAGCACTGATGATTCTGTTACAGAAGTCATATTTTCTGCAATCTAGATTAAAGCGGTTAACATTAAGTTTAAATCTGTTGGTTGCTCTTGTATTATTGCAGTTAAAGCTGAAGTAGTCTTTAACAGGAAGGACATTACAATAGATAATTCTATGAGTTAAACTTAGGTCTTGTCGAAGGCGACGGAGTTCCAAGTTTTCTAAGCCTAGGATTTCAAGTCTGGTGGGATAAGGTATTTTGTTGTTTTCAGAGGAATGGAGCACTCTTTGTGTGAAATATTTCTGGACTCGTTCAATTGTATTGATGTCAGAGATGTGGTGAGGGTTCCAGACAGGCGAGCTGTATTCTAGAATTGGTCTAGCAAATGTTTTGTATGCTCTGGTTAGTAGTGTAGTATTTTTGGAAAAGAAGCTACACAAGATTAGGTTTACAACTCTTAGAGCCTTTTTTGCTATGTAGTTACAGTGGGCTTTGGCACTTAGATCATTTGACATGAAAACTCCAAGGTCTTTAACGGGGTGGGGGTCATCTGTAAGGTAATGTCCATCAAGTATGTACTTAGTGTTTGGGTTTTTTTTTTCCAATATGTAAGACTGAGCATTTGCTGGTTGAGATTTGGAGTTGCCAAGTTTTAGACCAAGTGGTTAGATGATCAAGGTCTTTTTGGATGATAGATGCATTGTCTGTGGTGTTAAATAGTTGACATCGTCAGCAAAGAGAACACAATTACTTGTGATATGGTCACAAAGATCATTAATGTATAGTATGAAGAGTGTTGGTCCAAGGACGCTGCCTTGAGGAACACCACTCTTGACAGGAACAGGATTTGATAGAGCATTGCCAATTTTGACCACTTGTTGTCTGTTAGACAGAAAAGCAGATATACATTTGTGAAGGGGTCCTGAAATGCCATTGGATTTTAGTTTTAGGAGAAGTTTATCGTGTACTACTGAATCAAAAGCTTTGCAGAAGTCTATGTAGATTGCATCTATTGTTTTGCCTTGATCAAGATTTGTAGTCCATATGTTTTTACAGTGAAGAAGTTGTAAGTTGCATGATAATTTTTTCCTGAAACCAAATTGTTTATTGGAGAATAGGTTGTTAGTTTCTAAGTGTGAGGTAATGGATTGGTTGATGATTGATTCCATGACTTTGCAGGTGACGCAGCACAGAGAGATCGGTCTGTAATTTTCAACTAAGCTGGGGTCTCCTTTCTTGAAGATAGGGATGACTGTGGCTAGTGACCAAAGTTTGGGAAGGGAACTGGTAGTGAAAGCTTTGTCAAAGATTATGCTTAGGGGTTCTGCTATATTAGTGGAAAGTTTTTTTAAGAAGTATGCGCATAGTCCATCAGGTCCAATAGATAGCAATGGTTTCAAGTTATGAAGAGCTTTTTCAACATTATCTTCTGTGAAATCTATATGGGTTAAGTCATCATATTCCATGCTGGTGCGTTTGTGGAATGTCGGATATGTGTTGTTGCTGTTAACAAAAACTGAGCCAAAGAAAATGTTGAAGAGGTTTGCTTTAACTGTTTCATCATTGTATTCTTTGTTGTTAGAATCTTTTTTTTTTAAAGTTTTATTTTAACATTCTTATTTATTTATTTATTTATTTATTTATTAAACTTTTATACCGCCCTTCTCCCGAAGGACTCAGGGCGGTGTACAGCCAAAATAAAAAACAGTAAATATACAAAGTTAAGAATCAATTCTTATCCAATAACATATCCAATAACATATTTAATGTACCATCATATACAATTAATCGGATCTGCCCGGTCACCACCCCCTTCCTTTTCCTTTTACTCTCCTTCTCTACTTTCTTCTACTTTCCACAACCATCCTCCCCCTCTCTTATTTACATCCTCTCCTCCTTCCTCCCTACTCCTTTCTTCTCCCTCTTCTATCCCTCTTCCTTCCTTTCCTCTTCCTCCTCTTCTCTTTCCTACCTCCTTCTCTCTTCTACTTCCTTCTTTCCCATCGTTCTGAAGTGGTAGCTGGGCAGCTCCGATCTTACATTAATTATACATCTTCAATCATCTTTGTACATTAACTATCAATCCCTTTTCTACCCCCTCCCCCTCCCTTCCCCTTCCTCCCCCCACCCCCCGGGACTTCCGTGAACAGAATACAGGGTATGAAACTAACAACAAAAATTAAAATATAGCACAAATCATAATCCATAATCATTCCTTAAAACCTCCACTCCCCTTCCAGAGACAAAAAAGATACTTTTCTTCCAATCCATTATATATCAGACCATTCCACTCCTAGAGTTCTCAGAAATTTCCGATTGAGTTAGTGTTTGTTCTTGAATAAAGTACATAGTTTTTAATATCCAACCTTCATCAATCAATATCAAAACAACGTTCCATCTTCCAATATTCACCAAGGGTTCTTCTAAAATATCTTTCTTCCTTAAGCAGTCTCTCAAGAATAGTTCATATTTCCAACTTAATTTCTTTAATTTTTCTGTCCAACCTTCAAGGGTAAACAATAGTCCATCTTTTCACATCTTTAACATTTATATACAACAAATAATATTACAAATATCCAATATATCAATTGTAATAATTAAAATCTTCACTTTACCTTACTTATATCAAATAACATTATTAAAATTACACCTATAACTTATCCAAAATATATCTATTATAACAATTACATTCTAATTAGCCATATAACAACATTACATCCATCTCTTAAATATAATATTTAATCCAAATTCCTAAATTTTACTATCTATCCTCCAAAGTTAAACAATATTCCATCTTCCTATTCCTTTATACCTTAAATATATCAAATAGTACCCCTAAAATTACACATTTATATCCACAATAAATCATTTACAAAAATTAACCATAATCATATATAATAAAGTTAAACATTCTCCCTCCCCTTCTTCTGTCTTACACATTTTCCACCATCTATTCACCATTCAACTTAACATCTATTAATAAAGAATTCCCAATCTTTAATACATTAGTATAAAAATCTCGTGCTTTACAAATTGTATTGAGAAAATACTTTCTTCCTTTATAATTCACTGTTAAACCAGCTGGAACCTCCCATCTAAAATATATCTGATGTTTCTTAAACTCATCCACCAAAAAAGCAAATTCTTTTCTTTTTCTTAACATTTTAGGAGGAATTTCCTTCATCATTATTATATCTTGTCCTAATATTTGAAATTTATTTTTATAAAATGCTTGCAAAATTCCATACCTAATCTTCTTATTTGTAAAATAAATAACCACATCTCTCGGTAAACACTTCTGCCTTGCCCACCAAGAATTAACACGATAAATTTTTTCAATATTAACTTCAAAATCTTCTGGTTCCACTCCCTCTATCTGAGCAAAGGCCTGAATAAAAATCTCTTTCAAATTTTCTTCCTTACACTCTTTTAATCCTCTCACCCTTATAGCATATTCCATTAATTTATATTGTAATATAACCCTTTCTTCATCTGCCTTATCAACCTTAACCTGAATATCGTCTATTTTATTTTCTAAATTCAGATTAATTTGAACTTCATCTATTTTCCTTTGCAAATCTAAATTAATTTGGTTAAATTCATCCAGTCTTTCTTCTGTCTGTGTGCTAGATAACAATAATGGGGTAATTGATTCCTTTAATTTTTTCATCTCCCTCCTCTGCTCTTCCACCAAATCTTTAAAATCCAGTATTTCTTTCTCCATTTCATTAAATTTTTGATCTATTTCTGAAAGATGAGCCTCCATAAGCTCCTGTAAAAAATTCCTTAGACTTTCTTTAATATCCTCTCTCAATTTCCATACCTGAAGTGAAGAAATTTCCAATATTTTAGAAGTGGTTAAATCTCTTTGCTTAAAGGCCATTTTTAAATTAAGTAATATCAGAAGAAGAAAAAAAAAGGAATAAAAAGGAAAAAAAATCAATAAACTTTTCTTCTTAAACAGAGAATAAGAAAAAGATAATAAAAAAAGAAGAGATTTTAAAAAAGAAAAAATTCCATTTAAAAAAAAAATCTTGTTATATTCTTCTTAAAGGTTCCACACCAGCAATTGTAATCAGCATTTCCTTAGCTTTCGCTTAGCTTAGCTTTCACTGTCATGACACAAAATGCCATCTTTCATCATCTCCACTCTTAAATACAAATACCTTCTCTGTCAGGGAGTTAAAATCATCTTACAATCAAATGCCAGCCCTCCTATTTTCGGCTCTTTCTGTGTTGGCAATCTATCAATAATCCTTTTCAGTCACGGAGATGGACGCTGCGTTTTGTTCTGCTTTTGCAGAAGTGTTCTGGATTCTGGAGCTTTTTTCGAGCTATAGAAGGAGCGTTCCCAACAAACCACCAGAAATCATTCTGGGGCTTTTCTTGGGGGCTCTACTTCAGCTCAAATGCTCATCTCCCCCTCTGTGCCCGAGGGCAGAGATTTACGAGCTGTTGACAGCAGATTAACGCTGTCTAAACAGCTCTTACAGAATCACACAGAACTGGCGGACTGAGATCGCCCGCCATTAACGAAGCGGAGCCACCCGGAAGCCCGTTGTTAGAATCTTTTAATGGTGGGATGGATCTTGAGTTTTTAAGTTTATTGTTAACAAAATTATAAAAGGCACGATTGGAATTTGTGCGCAGATCCTCTTCTTGCTTGGTGTGGTAATTTGTGCATTCAGTTTTTATTTGGTTGCATATATTTTTGTAGCGGTTTTTGAAATTTGCTACATAGTCTTTTTTGTTTCTTTTCCAGAGGGATTTTTTTTTTTGATTGAAGCTTTTTTACTAAGATGGGTAGTTTGCTTTTCCTGGTCATGGTGGTCATTTGTGGTACATATAGTTTAATGACTTTATTGATTTCAAGTAGGAAAACTCTATAGTGGTCTTCAGCGGTTGTGCAGGTAGCAAACAGATTTTGCCAGTCTAGAAATGAAAGATCGTTGTTTATAAGATCGTAGTTGGCTTTTTTGAAGTTGTAGCTGGGAATACTATTGTTATTGCGATCTAAGTGTGGACGTATATTGAGATGAAAATCAATCATGCAGTGGTCACTGTTGGAAAAAGGTTCTTTAATTTGTAGTCCATAAATTGAGTTGGAGTTGTTGCAGAAGATGAGGTCAAGGCAGTTGTTGAGTCTTGTATTGTTAGTGACAAGTTGTTCAAGACCTAGGTTTGTAACAGCGTTGTATAGTGTAGTATGGATTGGATCAGTTGTACATTCATTAGTTATCCAGTTTATGAGAGGTAGATTTAGGTCACCCAGGAAGATGAGAGGATATGGGCAAGAGGTAGCCCATGTTAGCAGTAAGGTTAGCATATTTGCATGGGTCATGTCATAGTCAGGGGCTTTGTAGCATAGTAAGAATCGAAGAGTAGTGTTAAGGGATAGGTCGCATACAATAGTTTCAGGAAGAGAAAGTTTTTGTGCAACTTGGATATTTTTTAGATTCAGTGACTTTTTGTAAAAGATAGCCACTCCACCACTTCTTTGGTTTTCACGATCTGATCTATAAACTTGATATTCTTTGTTTGAGATAATGGAGTCAGGAAGGGATGAGTTCAGCCATGTTTCACAAACAAATATGATATCAAATGTACCACTGTTTAACAAGAGGATAAATTCAGGTAATTTGTTAACAATGCTTCTTGCATTCATCAATTTGCATTTGAGATCTGTAGTAATTGGTGTTGCAGAGGTAAGGGGCGTGCATACCTAGTTTTGGATGTTTGTAGGTGGAGGGTTGTGCACAACAGGTGGTTGAATAGATGGTAGGGGGTTGTGCACAACAGGTGGTTGAATAGATGGTTGGATTGGTGGTTGGATGTTTTGTGTTGAGATGTTTGGTTGAATGGTTGGTTGGGTGGCTGGTTGGCTGGTAGTTTGGCTGGTTGTTTGGATGGCTGTTTGGATGGCTGATTGGGTGGATTGTTGGGTGGCTGTTTGGATGGCTGGATGGATGGCTGTTTGGATGGCAGGTTGAATGACTGTTTGGATGGTTGGTTGGATGGTTGGTTGAATGGATGGTAGGGTGATGGGTACTTGGTTGAATAATGGGATGGCTGGTTGATTGTTATGGGTGATGGGGGGTTTGGAGGTGATTTTTTGATTGTAGGTTTTATTTTTGATGCAATCTGCGCAGTAGTCGATGTACAGGTTGGATTCGCCATTGTCTTGTCTTCGTTTAAGTTCTGTGCGAAGTTCACGAGAATTTATCTGTTGTAGAAATGATAGATCAGGACGTGATCTGTTTACTGTAGGCTGGATTGGTTTTAGAATTGAGTTTATGGTATAAATGAATTTACATTTGCTGTCCTCATTTATACATGTGAGTCTACAAAATCTTGGTGCTGTTGACCCATCACTGTTTTTATATTCTGGTCCATCTCTGGAGACAGCAATTATTTCATTTAGGGAGATGGTTGATGAGTTATATCCAATGATGTTTTGAAACTTGTTGATATCAGGTTCATTAGTGTTTTCTAGTCCAAATAATATTGCATTATTTATTTTTTGTCCTCTCTCCATAGCATCTCTGATTAGTTGGTTAGTAGTTATTTGTTGTCTAGGTTGAGTTGTAGGTTGTGTATTAGGTTGTGAATTGTGTAATGATAAATGAGTTGGGAAGAGATTTATTTCATTTGAGTTGTCACTTTTTAGTGTTGAAATTTGTTTTATGAAGTTAGTGAAACTTTGTTCAATAATTGTTAGGATTTTTTTTCTAAGTTTTGTTCAATATCTTGTTGTTGTTTTTTCTAGGTTTTGTTCAATAGCTAGTAATCTTTTGTCTAAGTTTTGTTCAATAGTTGTTAATCTTGTTTCTAAGATTTTATCAGCATTGGATTTTCTGGCTGGCATAGTGATATTTTGAGTTTTTATGTAATTGGTATTGAAGTAGTATCTTTCTTATTTTTTTGTTTTATTTCACACTCTTTCCAATTTTAGTAATGAAGTATCTCTCACTAATCAAATATTTCTTAATTTTTTCTCTCTCTATAACTTTATATGGCAATTACTATGGCAATTGCTATGGTAATGGGGAATCACTATGGTAACGGTGAAATTCGGCGGGAAATTTAAAATGCTGAGAATGGGTGATTGAAGAAGCCTCTTTAAGGGTGGCCACAATGGCGGGAGTTTCAAAAAGTCAATAGAAGCTTGGAGACTGGAGTCTCCTCAGAACTCACCAGCAGTGGCTTGGCGGCTTTAATTCCTGGTTGCTGCTTGGCTTTATATCCCTGGCAATCTACTCATTCAAAGGTATTCAAAAGTATTCAAAAGTGGAGTTTCAGCAGGGCTCGTCTGCAGAGAGAGAAGTCGCCTCTCCTCGTGCAGCCCAGGAATCAGCGGCGTGGATCGGCGGTGGGCTCAAAGATTGGCGGTGGGCGGCGGCGTGGATCGGCAGTGGACAGAGGTGGCGGGGGAGGCAGCCGGCACAACGGCTACCTGAAATCGCGGCAGCCCGGGAATCAGCGGCATGGATCAGCGGCAGGCTCAAAGATTGGCGGCGGGCAGCGTGGATTGGCGGCAGCTGCGGCACGGATCGGCGGCAGACAGAGGTGGCAGGGGAGGCAGCTTCAATTGCGGCATTTCAATTCCGGTGCTGGCGGTCATGTTGAGGGCATCTAGCCATTTTAGGTGTGTTTCTTGACATATTTTTGCTAATTTGTCCTTTAGTGATCTATTAGCTTTTCAATATTACCACTACTTTTCCATTTGGAAAGAAGCTTCCACGTTATTCTCAAAATGTTGGCTACCTTCTAAGTAGCCTTGTGTATAAACTCAGGATCATTATCCAAAGAGATTTTGGATGGTAGTCCATATCTATAATGATCTGCAACAATGCTTTTGACACTTCATGAGCCCTTTTTAGTCCTGGTTGGAATAAACCCAGGCCAACCCATGCATATACATATGATTCCTAACATTGCCCTGATGATGTTCTATCCCTTCTGATCCTAGCTTGAATCTCCCAGCCAACGCTGGCTTATCAGGGCTGGGAAGTGGCTCAGGCTGCTAATGCAGCCTGTTATTAACACACAGCTGCCTGAAATTACAATTACTGCAGGCTCGAGTCCCACCAGGCCCAAGGTTGACTCAGCCTTCCATCCTTTATAAGGTAGGTAAAATGAGGACCCAGATTGTGGGGGGGGGGGGCCAATAAGTTGACTTTGTATATAAATATACAAATAGGATGAGACTATTGCCTTACACAATGTAAGCCGCCCTGAGTCTTCGGAGAAGGGCGGGATATAAATAAAAAATAAATAAATAAAAAAAATCTTTAAAGATCCAGACTCTTGAGAGTTTTCCTGACTATGGTTTCTGGAGGTTTACGATCTTATGCCACATTATCTAATTAGAGGCAACTGAACGAAACCATATTCTCCTTTTCTGGGTCAGCACCCCCACTGCAACATTCTCCTTTGTATCCACATAAAGCTGGAAAGCCTTTTCAAGGTTTGGCAAACCTAAGCTAGTAAAGATGTTTTTTTTTTTAAGTTGTGAAACTTTTCTCTTCCTCTTTTCCCCTTCTGAGCGGTTCCTTTTCACTTCCTCTTCTAACTGTCCTGTTGCTAGTAGACCATCTACGTATTGCTTCTTCCCATAGCAATTATTGGTTCTAGGTAAGGCCTTTTCAATGTTTTTCCTGTTGCTCCCTGTATATTTATAAAGTAGGAGGAAGCTGGCACTAGGGGTTACATCAATACTGACCATGTGGCACCAGTGTCATTAGGAAGGGGATAGGTTTGCCTCCAATAACTATACTGACCATAGGCTTATTTCCTTTTTGGAGGTTTACTGAGCCTGGTCGGCTTCAGTCCCATTCCTCCACCTCTGCCAGACCCATGAGAGGGGGCTTTGAAAATCCTATCTTTTTGCCCTGCCCTCTCTGACTTTGGCCTTGGCCACCCCTGAAGTTATTTGCAAACCTTCCCTTATTCCCTACTGGTGCCATTTCCTTATCCTTTTCCAGGCACTCCCCTTTCCAGTGTCCTTCCTTTCTACATATGGCACACTGGTTTCATCCCAGAGTCAGTCCATAACGTCATCCCCTGCCAGCACCCCTCCCTCTAGGCATCCCTGTTAATGTAACTGTGAGCAACTCTGTCTTTCTCTTTATCTTCTGGTCCTTTTCTTTCCCTGTTCCTTTTCCCTGTTCGCAAACATCTTTTCTGGCTACTGTCCTGTGAGGGTGACCTGACAACTGCCCTCCTTACCTCACCCCCCCTTTTCCCTCTGGGATTGAGGCTTTTGGCAAAGAGTCAGCCCCTATGGACGTATCTAGGACCTCAGGCACTATCCCTTACTGGGACCTTTGGTCTTGCACCCCCTATTTCTTCCCAACCATTACATTCTGAGGTAGAAGCTTTTGGCGAGATTCCTGTTTGCATGGACCTATCCTTGACCCTGGGCTCTATCCCAACCAGGCCCTTGTCCTCTCCACTAAAGCCTTCCAAAAATTGGGAGAGGTGGTCCAGCCCTACTGATCCTCCTTCCCTTACTGAGGATCTCGATGCTGCTAAAGATTCATGTGGTGGTGATGAATATGGTGGTGGGTGAGGTAATTCCACTGGGCAACTAGATATGACTGGGGACTGGTTTCTTAATTTTTTTCTTTTTCCTAAAGCACTATTTGATGGACCTTTAGGGCTAATGATATGTCAAAAGTCCCTCTTTCTTTGAGGCCATTCTGCCTCACAGAAGGTTTTCATTTTCTGCTTAATCCCAAAATCCTGGGAAACATACCTTGCCTTGAAGTTTTTCAACATATACTCAAAAGGACTACTTTTTCCTCCCATTTTCCTCCCAGGGTACCAGACAAAGACAATTAGGGAAAGGGAAATTGAGAGGAAGGTAAGGGGCCCTTTCCTTCTCAAGACACACAAGGGGTTTGCTTTTCTGTCACATACTTGACAACCTCCCACCTTTTCCTGTTAATGAGGGGTGATCAATCCCCCACCACCGTCTCTTTAGAAGAGAGGGTGTTAACCTTTTCCCCTTATACTTGCCTGCAGGCGTCTGTTATCCTCTAGCCAGGTGCCTCTGGTTTCCTTGGTTTCCTCCTTCTGGTGGTTCTTGTGATGGTTAGCGTGACTGTCCCACCTTGAACCAGTGAGAAGTCCCTCGGATCAAAGGTCCGGTGGCACCACTAAAGGGATATTCTCCCTGGCCTAACAAGATCAAGGCAGTGGACAAACTCACCACTCAGAGGATCCCAAAACTCTTTCTCTCCTTAGGAGAGGGACAGTTTAAGATCCCTAGTCCCATCTGGGTCGCCAGAAATAATATGGGGCTACGCCCACTTTTCAATTGAAGGAGAAAAGACCACGAAGGATTGGAGAAACAAGAATTATTTATTTAATTATCTGCGCAAATAGGTACAGACTTCCGCTCACGTGGAAAAGAAAGCCTGGGCACCTGGCACCACCCAAGCCTATACTTTTATAGCTTCTGATACAGAAAGTAGAAAGCAGGAAAATACGAAATGGTACATAATTGGTTTACAGTTAACATGTCTATATATGGCAATTATCTTACACCTTATGTCACCTTTCATGACATGAGACATCCTCTGACACGTGTCATTAGTCACCTCCAGTATCCTATTCTTGTTCAGTACATTTCAGGGTTAAAAAGTTAAGAAATAAACAGTTACAATATGTAGAAATATTCCCCTACGTTTGCAACACATGCCTCCGCCAAGCAAGATAACTTCTGCTTTTACATAGAAGTAATTTTTCCATCAACATTACACAATCCTTACAGAACCATATGAGCAGTAAAGGTACATACAGAACCTATAGGTATTTTAGGGTTGTATAGATGTTGGGGTCGCTTATCACTGCAGGCAAGTTGTTCCACTTATTAATTGTTCTAACTGTCAGGAAATTTCTCCTTAGTTCTAAGTTGCTTCTTTCCTTGATCAGTTTCCACCCATTGCTTCTTGTTCTACACTCAGGAGCTTTGGAGAATAGTTTGACTCCCTCTTCTTTGTGGCAACCCCTGAGATATTGGAACACTGCTATCATCTCCCCCCTAGTCCTTCTTTTCATTAAACTAGACATACCAAGTTCCTGCAACTGTTCTTCATATGTTTTAGCCTCCAGTCCCCTAGTCATCTTTGTTGCTCTTCTCTGCACTCTTTCTAGAGTCTTAACATCTTTTTTACGTCGTGGCGACCAAAACTGAATGCAATATTCCAAGTGTGGCCTTACCAAGGCATTATAAAGTGGTATTAACACTTCCCGTGATCTTGATTCTATCCCTCTGTTTATGCAGCCCAGAATTGTGTTGGCTTTTTTGGCAGCTGCTGCACACTGCTGGCTCATATCTAAATGGTTGTCCACTAGGACTCCAAGTTCCCTCTCACAGTTACTACTATTGAACAAGGTACCACATACACGGACCTGTGCATTTTGTTTTGTTTTTTGCCTAAATGTAGGCAAAAAACTTTTCTCACTGTTGAATTTCATTTTACTAGTTAGCACCCAATGTTCAAATCTGTCAAGATCCTTCGGTAACTTGAGCCTATCTTCTGAAGTGTTGGCTATTCCTGTCAGTTTGTGTCATCTGCAAATTTGATGAGTTCCCCATCTATCCCCTTGTCCAAGTCATTGATGAAGATGTTGAAGAGTACTGGGCCTAAAACAGGGCCTTGGGGTACTCCGTTGCATACTTCCCTCCATGTGGATGTAGTTCCATTGAGGACTACACGTTGAGTGCAGTTGGTCAGCCAGTTACGAATCCATCTGGTGGTGGTGCTGTCTAGCCCACATTTTTCTACTTTATCTAGTAGTAGGTTATGGTCTACTTTATCAAATGCTTTACTGAAGTCCAAGTAAATTATATCGACAGCATTCCTCTGGTCTACTAATTTTGTCATTTTGTCAAAGAATGCAATAAGATTTGTCTGGCATGATCTGTTTTTGACAAACCCATGTTGGCTTTTGGTTATTACTTTGTTTGCTTCTAGGTGTTCGGTGATTCATTGCTTGATTATCTTTTCCAGAATCTTCCAGAGTTCAGGCTGATAGCTCTGTAGTTTCCTCGATCTGCTTTTTTTCCTTTTTTGAAGATGGGAATTACATCAGCTCTATTCCAGTCCTCTGGCAGTTCCCCTGTGCTCCAGGATATAGTTCAGTGGTTCTGAGATCTCGTCTGCCAGTTCCTTCAGAACCCTGGGGTGTAATCCTGGTGATTTGAACTTATCTAGGGTAGACAGGTATCCACTTTTTTTCCTATTTTAACTTATGTTCCTAATCTGTTTTTTGTGGTGCTGTTTTTGATAGGTTGGATTGTTTTTTCCTTTTGTGTAAAGACAGATGCAAAAAATGAGTTAAGTAGTTCTGCTTTCTCCCTGTTGCTTGACGCCTTTTTGCCACTTTCTCCAACAATGGGCCAATTGTTTCCTTGACTTTTTTGTTGTTTTTAACATGTTGGAAGAAGCTTTTTTTTTTTTTGGTTATTTTGTACTTTTGTCGCTAGCCTTTGTTCGTTGTGAGCCTTAGCTTTCCTCACTTCATCTTTATAGGCTCAGGCCATTTGCTGATATTCTGCCTTAGTTATTTGCCCCTCTTTCCACTTTTTATACTTGTCCTTTTTGTCTTTCAATTTGTCAGATAGTTCTTTATGCATCCATGCTGGTTTCTTTTGAGATTTATTATTTTTCTTCTTCATTGGTTTTGTGCTAGACTGGGCTTTTATAATCTCACTTTTCAAAATTTCCCAAGCTTCTTGAGTTGTTTTCCCCTTGAGGATTTTCATCCATGGAATCCGTCCCAAGCTCTCTTGTGTTTGCATAATGTTGAATTCCAGTATTGCGTGATCACTTGCCCCCAAGGTTCCTGTAGCTTCAACATCTTCTATCATTTCATCTCTGTTAGTGAGAATTAAGTCCAGTATGGCTGATCCCCTTGTTCCCTTCTCTACTTTTTGGGAAATGAAGTTGTCTGCTAGGTTTGTTAGAAACCTGTTGGATCTTCCAGTTGGTGCAGAGTTTGTCTCCCAGTTGATGTCAGGGTAGTTAAAATCCCCCATTACTACTGTGATGTGCTTCCTACATACCTTAGTTAGCTGACTAGCAAAAAGTTCATCTACTTCCTCTGTCTGGTTGGGTGGCCTATAGTATAGATCTATAACAATATCGTTCCCCCCTCCCTTTAATATTGACCCAAATGCATTCAAGATAATTTTCATCATTGTTGTGCTCTATTTCTATAGAGATGTAGTTATTTCTTATATATAGTGCAACTCCACCTCCTCTTTTATATGGTCTATTTCTTTTAAATAATTTATATCCCTCTAGCTGTATGTTCCATTTGTCAGTTTCATCCCACCAAGTTTCCGTAATGGCAACAATATCATATCTGCCCTCATTTACTTGAATTTCTAATTCACCCTGTTTATTCCTCATACTCTGTGATTTGGTGTATAGACATTTGAGTCCAGGAGGTAGTTTTGTTGTGTTTCCAAAAGTTTGAAGTTTTTTCTTTACATGGGTGAACATTAATATGGATTAGTATGGTAGAAGAGGTGTTGGTTTCTTCTGAACTGGACATTTTCACAATATTGTTTAATTTGTCCTTCATATCTATCAATTTTCTTTGCTGTTGTGATGATGATGATGATGAAGAAGAAGAAGAAGAAGATTTACTTTAGTCATTAAACGTGAAACTCAGTCAACTGAACATTCAAAAATGCATTACAAATACCATTGACTGGTGCTAATGGTTGATACGTGTTGCTGCCAGCATCCTAGGTATAAACCAAGTACCTTCTTAAGATGTATGATGTTCCAAGTAGCGCATTTTTTGTAGTTCTGCTGGTGTTATTGCAGGAATTGATGTATCTTATAAAATTCTTGGACATGGTACCAAGTGCCCCAATGACAGTGGGTATCACTGTTACATGTTTCATCCATAGCCATGAAGTTTCGATGGCCAGGTCGCAATATTTCATGATTTTTTCCAGTTCTTTTTCCTCGACTCTGGCATCTCCTGGTAATATGATGTCAATAAATTGTACATTTCAGTTGTCAACAACTATGATATTTGGTGTGTTGTGTTCCAAGTGATGATCCGTCTGTATTCGAAAGTCCCTTCTTCACCTTCTCATTTTCTATAACTTTTTCCACTTTATGTTCCCATGACTTTTTCGTTACAGGTCAGTTGTACTTTTTACATAATGACTAGTGATTAATTTAGCAACTCGGTTGTGTCTAGCTTTGTTATCAGTTTGTGCGATTTTGCTGCATTCACATATTAAATGTGAAACAGTTTCAACTTTGTTGTTGCAAAGTCGGCAGTTTGGATTCTCAGTGGATTTTTGTATCTTTGCTTTCATGGCATTAGTTTGTAGTGCTTGTTTTTGAACAGCGAGTATTAAACCTTCCATTTCTTTCTTGATGGTTCCCATCTTAAGCCATGCCCATTTAAAGTTGTCATAACATTCTCCATGTGTGGAGGCAACAGCCAGGCATGGGTTGTACTCGCCTGTTCAGATTGGAGGACTGAGTCTGTCAGAGCTGTGAAGTCTTGCCCCTGTTGCTAGGGGCCTCCAGCTTTTAACTCAGTCCTTCAGACCGGACACATGTGTGGAATTGCCTCTCTGCTTTTTCTACCAAATTGACAGTTAGGCTTTTTACAGATTCTGCTAATTGTGAGTGACAGGGCTGATTCACTTTTGTGGATTGAGCCCTTCCCCTTAGACTGACTGCATTGGGTTTTTTTTCCCCTCTGCTTCCCTTTTCTGATGACTTGTTAGTCCCTGCATTGAACAGGCAGGCATTCTGGAAGGTGTGGAGTTGAGCACTCCCAGGTACAGCTAGGGAAGTTGCTTGGGTGGAGCTGCGCACTCCGTGCAGCCGGTGGATTGTGTGGAGCTCTGCGCTTCCTTTGTTTATTGTAATTCGGCCTGTGAGCAGTTCGTGGATTCGAGGAGCTCCCCTTTGGGCTGCTTGGGTGGTTGTGTGCATTTGAAAGCTGTCAAACGCCACCAGATGCTTTGTGGGTTCAGCAGAGCTTTGCGCTTCCCATTTCGCTGGCTGGGCTTGCTCGGTGGAAGCCCTTTCTATTGATTGCATCCCCGGCCTTGAGACAGCTTTTTGAGAGCTTTGGGCTCCATTTTGACTGCTGAGGTGACCGGCCATTGAGAGGAGCTCCCCGGTCCCAGTTACAACCATCAGTTTGCCAGCCGCCATTTTGTTTGCTGCCAAATTTAAATGGAGCAGCTTTTCTGCTTTGTGAAGGCCTCTAGGTTTTAACCTGTGCCTTTCTTGACAGTTGCTGCAATTCCTAACAATGCTGCTTGGCTGAGAAGCCTGGAAATTGGCTGACCTTCCGCTCCAGTTTATTGAGCTGATTACCTTTGACAATATCTCATACTGCTGTCAGATTAAGCAGTTTGCCTTTTGGCAGCCATTTTACATTGCTAACAGTTTGGACAGATTCCCTTTGGCAGCCATTTTACAGGACTAATTCTTAATGTGCAGAGTTCCTGGCTGCAATCGGGAGTTAAGGTCTTAGTGATCCAATCTGCTCCTGTTCTTTTCTTTCATATCAAGTGACAGTAGCATCAACTGACAGCTTCATCATGCGTAAAGCTTTATCTAAGTCAAAGCATGGCAGGAAGGCTGGAGCACAAGAACAATTGGATGCTAGTCCAAAGGACTCTGATCCCAAGCCTTCACAGAGCTGCAGCCTTCACGGCAAGTCCTCTGGTGAAAATAGCTCCCACTCTCATCACAAGCCTTGCAAGCATTCTTCTGCTTCTTTGAAAAATGAGAGGCGCAGGGACAAAGTGTTGAAGAAGATTTGTGACAAGGCCAGTGGGCACTTGCCAACCTTACTAGAGAAGGTGTTTGCCCTTCTAGTTCTGATGTCATTGTAGAATGGCATCCTACAGCCACACCAGACCAGGTGTCTCTTAGAAACTGCCCTGTGGCCATACCACTTTCTGGACTGTGGGGGCATAGTGGCATGGCAGCTCCTGTTCCTGTCATTTCTGTTGGGGCAGCATCTGCTCCCAGAGTAGAGCTGGCCCCACCCGCTGACAATGCTTCCATTGAAGCAGGCCCTTCTCAATGCCAAGCACACACTTTGATGTTGCCTAAGAATATTCAGCAGATAATTGCTGCAGCCATTCAGCAATCCTTATTGACAAACCTTTTGCCTCCCAGCAGGGATCCTTCTGTGTGCTCTTACGCATCTGTTTCTTCTGATAAGGACTACCAGGATGATTCCTTCTCTGCTGAGCCTCCAGATTCCCCAGCTCCCTCCCAATGTAGCCGTCCATCGCTTCTGAGTGAGGTTGAGCCCAAGGAACCTGATTTGTCTGATGATGAGGGCCTTCTTCCAGAGCAACCTGCTTTCACCGGACTCTTTCCTTAGGCCAACTTTAAGTCCTTGCTTTTCAAGGCCTCTAATGCAGCATAGCTGAGTTCCTGCTCTACTGAGACTATTCCTCCTTCTCAAGGCAGTATGAAACCACTTTTTGCTGAACCAACCAAGCCGGTGGACTCTATCCCAGCTCCTCCTCTGTTCCTTGATATGGTTAAGAAATGCTTAAGAGCTTGAAGTGGCTCCGATCACTTCTTTCACCGATAGATGTTTTTTTCAATGGCACCTGATCTTGCAATGCTCCTCCAGGTACCAACGGTGGATGCTCCTGTCGCAGCTCTGCTTCCTAACACCACCATTCCCAGAGATCCAGATGAGTGGCTTCGTCCCGAGGAGCGTCGATCTGACCAGGTCCTCCAACGCGCTTATCAAGGAGCTGCTTGGGCAATCTGTTCTGTGACCACAGTTTCTTTCTTCGATAGGGCAATGCTTTTGTGGCTACGCCACGTGCAGGAGAAGTTGCCACCAGAGGATACAAGACTGCAGCAGGACTTGAACAAGATTGTTGCTGCAGTCCAGTTTTTGTCAGTCATCACCCTGAACACTGCCCACTTCACCTCTAAGTCCCTAGCTTCTTCTATGGCAGCTTGCCGTTTGATCTGGCTCCAACATTGGCAAGCAGACGCCAGGCGTTTGGCGTCTGTTCCCTTCATGGGGACTAAATTGTTTGGGGAATCCTTGGAGCCTTTCTTGTTGGAAACCAAAGATAAGAGAAAGGTGTTTGCCCTTCTAGTTCTGATGTCATTGTAGAATGGCATCCTACAGCCACACCAGACCAGGTGTCTCTTAGAAACTGCCCTGTGGCCATACCACTTTCTGGACTGTGGGGCATAGTGGCATGGCAGCTCCTGTTCCTGTCATTTCTGTTGGGCAGCATCTGCTCCCAGAGTAGAGCTGGCCCCACCCGCTGACAATGCTTCCATTGAAGCAGGCCCTTCTCAATGCCAAGCACACACTTTGATGTTGCCTAAGAATATTCAGCAGATAATTGCTGCAGCCATTCAGCAATCCTTATTGACAAACCTTTGCCTCCCAGCAGGGATCCTTCTGTGTGCTCTTACGCATCTGTTTCTTCTGATAAGGACTACCAGGATGATTCCTTCTCTGCTGAGCCTCCAGATTCCCCAGCTCCCTCCCAATGTTGCCGTCCATCGCTTCTGGCTGAGGGTGAGCCCAAGGAACCTGATTTGTCTGATGGTGAGGGCCTTCTTCCAGAGCAACCTGCTTTCACTGGACTCTTTCCTTAGGCCAACTTTAAGTCCTTGCTTTTCAAGGCCTCTAATGCAGCATAGCTGAGTTCCTGCTCTACTGAGACTATTCCTCCTTCTCAAGGCAGTATGAACCACTTTTGCTGAACCAACCAAGCCGGTGGACTCTATCCCAGCTCCTCCTCTGTTCCTTGATATGGTTAAGAAATGCTTAAGAGCTTGAAGTGGCTCCGATCACTTCTTTCACCGATAGATGTTTTTTTCAATGGCACCTGATCTTGCAATGCTCCTCCAGGTACCAGTGGTGGATGCTCCTGTCGCAGCTCTGCTTCCTAACACCACCATTCCCAGAGATCCAGATGAGTGGCTTCGTCCCGAGGAGCGTCGATCTGACCAGGTCCTCCAACGCGCTTATCAAGGAGCTGCTTGGGCAATCTGTTCTGTGACCACAGTTTCTTTCTTCGATAGGGCAATGCTTTTGTGGCTACGCCACGTGCAGGAGAAGTTGCCACCAGAGGATACAAGACTGCAGCAGGACTTGAACAAGATTGTTGCTGCAGTCCAGTTTTTGTCAGTCATCACCCTGAACACTGCCCACTTCACCTCTAAGTCCCTAGCTTCTTCTATGGCAGCTTGCCGTTTGATCTGGCTCCAACATTGGCAAGCAGACGCCAGGCGTTTGGCGTCTGTTCCCTTCATGGGGACTAAATTGTTTGGGGAATCCTTGGAGCCTTTCTTGTTGGAAACCAAAGATAAGAGAAAGGTGTTACTTTCCATAGGGGTGAAGACCAGTTTCTGCCTACATACCGTAGGGGTGAAGCCCAGTTTCTGCCTTATCCCCCACATCCCCAGTTTCGGCCTTCTGAAGGAGGTATTGGCTCTGCTCGATATACAGGTATTTTCAATCGGAGACAGAGGGGATCCCAAGACAGATCTTCTAGGGGCAGACCCTTTTTGACTAGATGGCCCTTTTGATGGGGAGGAGGCTGTTCAATGTGGCAGTGTCGTTAGCTGCATTTCAGCTCCTCCCATTGGCGGCAGATTGGCCCTTTTTGACGACCTCTGGGAGAGTACTACTTCTGATAAATGGGTCAGGGATACTATAAGATCAGACTTATCCCTGGTATTTCTCTCCACTCCTCCTACATTTTTTATATGATGCCTGCTTTCTCGGGACAGGGATAAAAGATCCTTCATGGATTCTGCTATACAACATCTTTTAACAATCAGGGCAATCCAGAATGTGCCTAAAGATCAATGCAGAATGGGATTTTATTCCCATGTATTCCTTGTTCCCAAAGCATCAGGGTGGGTGGATGGAGACTGATTCTGGACCTTTTTTTTATTTATTTATTTATATCCTGCCCTTCTCCAAAGACTCAGGGCGGCTTACATTGTGTAAGGCAATAGTCTCATTCTATTTTGTATATTTATATACAAAGTCAACTTATTGCCCCCCCAACAATCTGGGTCCTCATTTTACCTACCCTATAAAGGATGGAAGGCTGAGACAACCTTGGGCCTGGTGGGACTCGAGCCTGCAGTAATTGTAATTGCAGGCAACTGCGTGTTAATAACAAGCTACATTAGCCTGTTGAGCCACTTCCCAGTCTGAACTGTTATATTGTTTATAAATGGTTCAAAATGCAGACTTTATGATCCATTCTCAACGGCATTAGGAGGGGCGACCTCCTCACCTCTATTGACCTCCTGTGGCCTATTTTGCCCCTCACAGAAAATTTCTCAGGTTTTATTATGTGGGGACCCATTATCAATACAAGGCTTTGCCCTTTGGGCTTTCTTCCACTTCCCGTTGTTTCACCAAGGTTCTAGCTTCCTTGGCCGCCTCTCTCCGGTCTAGAGCTATTCATTTACAATGTTACTTAGATGACATTTTGATTTTATCTCCCTCTGTACAGCAAGCAAGGACCTCCAGGTAACATTTCAGGTCCTATCTTCTCGTGGTTCTCCTTCGACCCGCCTGCTCCATTTGGGGGGAGTAATTGATTCCGTGGAAGGCAGGGTCTATTTGTCCCAGGAGTGTCAAGATAATCTAAGGGTACTTGTGGCCAAGATTCATCAGAAACAAAAGGCATCCCCTTTCGTACTTTCTCAACTCCTGGGCAAAATGATTTCGGCTATTTCTATCATTCCCTGGGCTCATTTACATGCTAGAGACCTTCAATGGTTCTTTTTACCATTCCAGAAGGCGGGCAGAGGAACATCAACAACCAAGGTGCCGGTCTCGAAGGAGGTGCTCAGCTACCTCACCTGGTGGCGGTTGCCAGCCATCACCAAGGCCTACAACCCGCAGAGGCTTGTGGTAACAATGGATGCCAGCCTTTTAGGCTGGGGAGCACATTTCCAGATGCTCATAGCACAGGGCAGGTGGAATGCCCATGAGCAGTACCGAAACATCAACTGGCTGGAGTTGCGAGCAATATATCCGGCTCTCCATTACTTTTGGAGACATCTATCTGGCAGCCATGTCCTAGTCCTCACAGACAATGTCACTACAAAAGTGCACATAAACCACCAGGGGGGAACCAGGTCCAAGTTTTGATTGCCATTACCTCTGCACGCAGAATTTCTGAAATGGCTGCTCTTTCTATGCAAAGTGATCTATACATATTTCATAGTGAACGTGTGGTCCTTCGCCTTGACCCTTCTTTCCTCCCTAAAGACAATACGCCTTTCCATTGCCTGCAAGAGCTGGTCCTTCCTGACTTTTGTCCCTGTCCAACCCATCCTTTGGAGTGCCACTGGCATATGTTGAATGTCCGGAGGGCTCTTCGGATATACCTTAAGAGAACTGCTGCTTTCCACAAGACGGAATCATTGTTTGTCTCTTTTCTCCCAGGCTCTTTGATGGTCAAGTGATTCTGTCTACGGTAGGAAGGAGGATCAGACAGACAATTGCCAAAGCGTATGAATTACGTTCCTTACCTCGCCAGCTCATTTCACAGCGCACTCTACCCGCAGTGCGGCCACGATGGTGGCTTGGGCCACTTAGGCTTCCTTGCCAGAGATCTGCAGGGCAGCGACTTGGACTTCCCCTTCACCCTTTATTAAGCACTATAAATTAGACAAATTTGCTTCAGCTGAGGCTGCATATGGACAAAGAGTTTTATAACAAGTCCACACTGAAGGGGAATGTTCTGGACAGACTGGGCCCACCATTAGGGACAATAGGCTTTAGTATGTCCCATGCCTGGCTGCTGTCTCCAACCACAATGGAGAAGGGGCGTTGGTCTTACCTGAGACGCCCCTTCTCGTTGAGTGGAGACAGCAGCCAGGCCCACCCTTTTCTAGTCTGACTTTTCTGCTAATTTTCTCTATTTTTTTCCACACGTTGAGTCTGTTTCTTCATCTTCTCCAAAAGCTGGAGGCCCCTAGCAACAGAGGCAGGACTTCACCGCTCTGACAGACTCAGTCCTCCAATCTGAACAGACGAGTACAACCCATGCCTGGCTGCTGTCTCCACCCAACGAGAAGGTGGGTCTCAAGTAAGACCAATGCCCCTTTTCCTTCAGTGTTTTCCAAGTGCTGTCCATGCAAAGCTTTGGTTTTCCATCTATTTAATCTGTCATCCAGCTGTTTTTCCTAATATTCTGTCTTTTTTTCTGTTGTTTTTATAATATTCTCTGTTTTCATAGCCTGTAACAATTTTTCTGTACTTTGGTTCACGTAATCATTCAAACTTCTTTTTTCTTCTTCTACAGTTTGATGGATTTGTAATAGTCCTCTGCCCCCTATTTTTCTTGACAGGTACAACCTGTTGATGTCACTACGTGGATGTAAAGGGTGGTATATTCAAAAGTTTGCGCGTTTTCCAGTCCAAGTTTTCTAGTTCAGCCAAAGTCCAGTTGATGATTCCAGCTGAGTAGTGTATCCCAGCATTTACATCCAAGCAAGGGACCCTCTGAGCCTTAACAAGTTCAAACTAATTGTGCAATGACCCTCCTGTTGAGTGGCTGAATTGGGAAAGTATCATTTAATTTTCCAGATTTTTGTTAAAAATGTTGCATGATGGGAAACATAATACAGTATCTTCTGCTTGGTACTAATTAGGACTCTGATAATGGTAATGCTCACTATTATTGCCATTAAATCAGTGAGAGGCCTCTTGTAAAAAAATGGCCACCAAAAGGCAAAATTCTCTTGATTGTGAAACAAACTTGGATTTCTTTTCACAAATATCGACTTACGCCTTTGCTGAGATTCACATACTTAATTAACTGCAGTTTAGTATATCTCCTTAAAGGTTCAGGCCATGTGGATCGCTACTATTGAGGTTCAGGTATTTCAGCTATAAAAGTACCTATGTTACAGCAAAAGTTGATTCTTTAAATAGAAAAGACAGAAGACTTTCTTTTTTTAAAAAAAAAGAATCTTGCTAATATTGTATGAATATATGCAACATTTGCAACATAGTCTGTATGTGGTTAGAAGAAAACCACAAATCTAATTAAAATTGCCAGCAATATTTAGGTTAGCAAAGTGTAATGAATCTGTAGCTTGACTAAGGTGCAAAGGTTAATAGCATCTCTAAGTTAGGTATCCTTAATCACTATTATATATCCAAGACCTTTGTTTTGTGGCTCATCTGAAAGGTAAATTATCCTCATTGGGAGAACAGTTTGTTCTTGACTATGAAGTTTTAACCTCTGCTCATTATGTTTAATTTTTCAGAGATTTAATATACAGGTAGTCACGTTTTTAGATAGTATGAAATTATAGGAATCTGTTATATATACAGTAGTTTGAAAACTTCTGGTTATACAAAAAGGATACAAAGAAGAAGGGGAGAAAGGCACAAGATACAAAAGAATAGGTGCACAAGTGGTGAGTTGCTACCAGTTTGCTTCAGATCGGGCAAACCGGTAGTGGCAACAGCGGGAGGCTCTGTCCACCCGCCCAGATGTCTCTGTGCATGTGCAGAAGTATGCGCACACCCACGAAGAAACCGGTAGCGGCTGAAATTGAAACCCACTACTGAGGTGCGCCAATAGTTGATTTTTCTATTTACACAAATGTACTCTATTATCTGGTAAACACACTGCCTTGAAAAGAAAGCAGTTATCATTATTATATTATAATAATATTATAATAATATTATTAAATATTATTAAAATAATATTATATTATAGTAAATAAGTTCGGTAACTGACTTTTTCCTAGGTATGTTCCAGACTTAATTGACTCCGAAGCAAATAAGACTATGAATCAATCCTCCTGGTCAAGTGAGTTAGTTAGGAATTTCAGCCGGTGATTATTATTCATTCAGAAGTAATATATCCTCTGAGCAGTAGTGGGATTCAAATAATTTACAACACGTTCTGTGGATGTGGCTAGATGGGCATGGCTAGGGGGTCATGTGACTGGGTGGGGGTGGTCAACTCAATGTCACTCACATCAAGGGATGCCTCACCTGGCCCCTCCCCTTCTAGCCATTCCTTATCATACCCAGTCTCAACGTATCTATAGTTCTATAAAAATGTTGTTCACCTTTTTTTGACTATTACCTGCATCTACATATTATAGAGGTACCTTGATGGACCACTGAAAGGAGGAAATGGCTCACATGCTTTGCCCAAGAGGGTGATAGGCAACAGGCTTTTAAGGGGCTGCCACAAAGAAGTGGGGGGCAACGTATTTTCCAAAGAAGCAGAAGAAGAAGCAATGGATGGAAACTGAACAAAGAGAGAAACAACTTAAAACTAAGGAGAAATTTCCTGACAGTGGAACTGCTTGTCTCCAGACGTTCTGGGTGCTTGATCACTGGAAGTTTTTAAGAAAAGACTGGACAGCCATTTCTCTAAAATGGTATAGGGTTCCCCCCACCCAAGGTCCCTTCCAAGTGTTATTCTGTTATTCTGATACCTTTCCCAGGCCCTCTACTCAGATTTTGGAATCCTCAGTTTTCCTGCCTGAGCAGGGGGTTGGACTAGAAGACTCCAAAATCCCTTTCAATCTGTTATTCTGTTATTCCTGAGCTAAATGGCCAAGACCGTCATTGGGACCCTATCTCTTTTGTCCCCTCTGGACTAATGAGTTAAAGAGCTGCCTCTAGACATTCATTTTAATAAGATTTTTTGAAACCTGTAGTTGAAAGTTCTTCATGTCTCTTTACCCTGAAGACCCAATTTCATTTGTAATTTAATCTCAAACTGATTGCCCTTTTGGCATTTCTCTTGATACTTCTCTCTCTCTCTTTCTCTCTCTCTCTCTCTCCCTCCCCACCCCCACATACACTCAGTTTAAGCAAATCCCCTTGTCTTGGAGACTTTAGAATCATAGGCTAGAAGAAGGTACTTTGGAGGTCTTATAGTTTAACCTTCTGCTCAAGGCAGAAGACCTCATATATATTTGCGGGTTCACAGACATCCTGGCTTTGGCTGCAAGAACTGCAGACAGTCTTTCTGGCCACACAGATCCTCGTCCCGCCACCCCATGTGAGGCGGGAGTCCCAAGAGAAAGCGCCTGGTCTGGGCACACAGCCCTTCACAATAGAGCCCTTCCCAGGGAGCAAAGCATGGATTGGATGAACTGGTCTGTCTAGAAGGCAAGCTCCAGAGCAGCAGCGGTGGTGGCAGAAGGAAGAAAGTAAGCTCCAGAGCAGTGGTGGAGGCGGTGAAAGGCGAGCTCCAGAATGGTGGCAGCAGTGTCAGAAGGCGAGCTCCAGAGTGGTGGCAGAAGGTGGCTGTGGAAGGCAAGCTCCAGAGTGGTGGCACTCCAGGAGGGCAGGCAGATCTCCCAGGGCTGCACATGTGCACCACAGCAGAACAGCAGTCTTGGACCCATGCAGTGTCTCCCCCAAGGGCTGCCCATCCACCTGCTGGCCAGGCCAGCAGAAGCAGTTGGTGTCCGCCATCATGGGCTGGATGCGGGACCTGAGGCAGAGGGGAAGGCAAGCAGGTAGCAGTCACCCAAAGGCCCAGCGTAAGCCAAATACACCATGCCCAAAAGGTGAGCGAGCTTTACTGTGTTCCCCCGCCCCCAAGGCAGCTCTTCAGCTGAGCGCAGCAGGTCTCCCTCCCCTACTGCCAGCATCGGCCTTATCTTCTAGATATTCCATGCACCTCCGCCAGCCTGAATACCATGCCCTTCAAATCCCAACTGGACCAGCATGTGGCTGCCTGTGAAGGTAAAACTGATGGCAGATGGCCCTCGGGAGAGACACCACCCTGGGGCCAAAACTGCTGCTTCACTGCGGTACGCATATGCAGCCTCAGGATATCTGCCCACCCTTCTCGACCACGGCCACTGCCGGCATTGGCTCCATTGAGATCTGAAGGGCAGGATACTTGGGCCGATGGAGGCACATGGAAAGTCTGCAGCTCCTCAAGTTCTTCAGGACAGATCAGATTGCCCAAGGCTTTGGTCCCCAGGAAGGGCTCTGTCATGGAGGGCTGTTCTCAAGGCTTCTCGGGCCTCAAGAAGCAGTAGGTGGCTGAGGGAGAGGAACGGATTGAAGCGGAGAGAAACAATAGGAGGCAGAGGGTGAGAGAAATGGGAGGCTTTGGAAATGAGCACCCTTTCCAGCCCTGCTTCCCCAAGGGGGTGCCTGCCCGCGCTTACCTCTGCCTCGAGGCTTCTGCTGCTGGAGCAGGTGGGAGCAGGCCAAGGCAGCTGGGCAAGTCTAGTCTATGTGAGCAAGGAGGTGTGAAGATTGGTGAAGGAAGGCAGAGGCAGAAAGCTGGGCCACAACCGGCCCATGGTAGGCTACAGCGGAAGGCAGGCAAGCTGGCTGGGCCACAGGGGAGGCAGCTAGGCAGGATTCAGGGCTTGCATGCAGGCTTACCCAGGCAGATCAAGACTGCTCAGCTGGGCTGTAGGGAGAGTGCTGCATGAGATGCAGCAGGAGTGAAATGCTCCTGGTTCGCACCGGCTCACCCGATTAGGTAGCGGTGGCAGCTGCTGGTTCAGAGGACCAGTAGCAAAAATCCCTGGCCCCGCCCCCTGCCCCTGCTGAACCGCACCATCAGCAGAGGTTTTTTTTTACTTTTAAAAGTTTTTCTTCAGCCAAAAACATGTCTTTAAAAGTTAAAAAAAAAAACTCTCTGATGATCGCGGGGCTGAGCAGAGATCATCAGAACACTTTAAAAGTTTTTTTTAAAAAAAACCTCTTCAGCCAAAAGGGGGAAAAAAGGAAAAGAAAGCTCCTCTGGCACTCCCAGCTGAGTTCCTCATCACCAGAACCTTAAAAAAACATGTTTTCTACATGTTAAAACAATTATTTTAAGAGGTTCTGGGCTGCTATGAGGGAACTTCAGCTGAGATCATCAGAGGAGCTGACTTTAAAAAATTTTTTTTCCTCTGGCGATCCCAGAGGAGTTTCCTGATCCTAGCAGGCTTTTAAAATCACTTTTTAACAGCCCCCACTTACAAGAGCCCCCACCCATGCCCAGCCAATTCCCCCTCCTCACTTACCTATAATTACTGCTCTTTCGGGCTGGCAATGCCATGCTTTCTTCAGCTACTGAAGAAAAAAAAAGCTTGCTTTGACTTCCTGGTTTGCTGGCTGAGGAACTCTGGGATTTGAAGTCCACAATAAAATAAAATAAAATAAAATAATATAAAATATTTGTGCAGCTTTCTGAGATTTGGTGTGTTTCTGTAGTGTTTCATTCTAACTACACAAACACACAAAATCTCACAAAGCTGTATGTGGCATTTTGTGTGTGTGTGAGTCAGTTGTGTTGTGTGTGTGTAAAATGTGAAAGTGTGAGGTTCCTGCTTGTTGCAGGGGCCATTTTGGGTGAAGTGCAGCTGCTTTTACATTGTGTGTGAGTCAGTTGTGTTGTGTTGTGTTGTGTTGTGTTGTGCATAAAATGTGAAAGTTGGTTTTGGTACCTCTTATTGTTTTGTATACTTTGTTAATTATTTTTATTATTAATTGTTATTGGCCATGCCCACCCAGACATCTGACCACCAAGCCATGCCCACCAATTAAGCCACGCCCACAGAACCAGTAGGGAAAATTTTTAGATTTCACCCCTGAGATGCAGCTGCGGCGGCGAAGGCAGGCAGGCAAGCTGGCTGGCCTGCAGAGACTGTGTGGTCAAACCAGACTGAGAGCAGCAGCAGCTATGCGGAGTGAGTGGGCAAGATGAGGAGTGACTGGGCAGGGTGGGGCAGGGCCAGTGCAGAATTTTAACAATCGATTCATCCGAACTGGCTGAATCCCACTACTCTGAGTTATCCCAAAGTGGAGCTGTACTCCATTTTTATTTAATGACTGAATAAAGTGAAGAAGAGATAGACTCTTTTGCAGATATTGTAATGGAAAATTGCTGCTGTCTGTTTAGCAGATTATCTCTTGAATTTTTATTAGGCTGTGAAACTAATAAATAACCCCACAGCAGCAGGCTTGTATGGGAGATAGTTTTCTAATGTGGCATATTTAACAAATATCCTTTCCCAACCCACAGGAGAGTTTCTGTCTTCACCTTCTAGAATGTCCCATAATCTTTCCAGTTAGAAAAAGATTTCACAGTGTTCCTGTGCAAGATGTTTTCCCTAATCCATTGAAGGAAATAGAAATATTTTCCCACATCATTAGCTTATATTTTTTCTACACAGCATGGCAAACTGAATTAATAATGCTTCTTTTAATAATCGCCAATTTATTTTTTTAATAAAAGTTTTTTATTGTTTTTAAACAAACATACATACAAACATACATCCTTAATCATTCAGTGTTTCATCTGAGTGCATATTTTGTGACTTCTATTCCATCATTTTCAAATTATATTTCTACCATACCTTTATATATTTTCATTTAGATTACATCATTCTTCCCAAATTTTTTGTTTATATTAATTCATCAATTATGTGTGTGTGTGTGTGTGTGTGTGTGTGTGTGTGTCAAGGTTCCAGAAAAACCTCTTTTGCATAAAAAAAACTCAGAAGCCATTGTTTTTCAGAGTTCTTTACTAGCATGAGGAAACTGGCACATGATGAGTGAAATTCCAAAACTGAATTTCCGGATTCTTTTCCCAGTTATACAAACCCCAAGAGTCCCACCCCCCTGACCCCTTTGATGGTCACATGGTCCCACGTTCTCCCAGTTCATTCGAATATCTTCTTGCCACTCTTCCTGCAGATGTGAACACCATCCAACCTTGACCGTTTAAAGAATGTTACCATACCCCTCAGCCCCCCTTCCTCCCCTCAGGGGAAAAATGTGGCAGCGTCTGGAACCCTAAAGTCTAATATGGTTTCCAGGCCTGACATATATATATATATTTGTTTTCTGAGGTTTTCACGGGTGTTTGTATATAGGTTGCAGGGTCTTGGAGTAGGTTGGTTAATTTGGTTTGGTAGTCAGATGTGTTCATAACCACCGTTGCCCTTGTCTGCTGGTAGGATTATTATGCTATATATATATATATATATATATATATATATATATATATATATATATATATATATATATATATATATATATATATATATATATATATATATCTTCTTTAACCATTGATATAATTGCCCCCATACTTTAAAATACTCCAATTCTTCCAATTCTTCCTTTTCTTTAATTACTAGTGTTAATTTATTCATTTCTGCACATTCCAATATTTTCTTAATTACTTCTCCCTCTAAAGGGATTTTTTCTGCTTTCTAATTTTGCGCAAATGCAATTCTTGCTGCAATTACAGTATGTATAATCAAACAAGTATTCTCTTTACTATATTTCTCTGGTAAGATACCCAATAGGAACAGTTCAGTTTTTAAATCAATACGTTGTTGTATCATTTCCTCTAGCCATGTTCTAATTTTAATCCAGTAGTTCCTCACTTCTGGATACGTCCACCACATATGATAATATGATACTGGTATCTGATGGCATTTCCAGCATTTAGCTGATCTAAATGACATTTTTGCCAATTTTTCAGGTGCCATGTGCCATATATAGAACATTTTTTATTGTTTTTCTTTATGTGCTGTGGACATAGTTTATTTATAATTTCTTTCCCATATTTGCTGCCATTTGTCTAACCCAATTGTATATCCAAAATTCTTAGCCCATGCTATCATTGTTTCTTTTACCTGTTGTACTTCTAGTTTAATACTCAATGAGTAATTATATAGTTTTTTTATTCATTTTTTCATCTGTTCCTGTGAGTATCTCATCCAGCTCTGTCATTTCCAAGTAAAAACCATATAGTTTAGCATCTTTTTCATATCTTGTTTGTATTTGTAATTGTGTATACCAATCCATTTCAATCCCTTGTTCTTCTATTTCTTGTTTCTTTTTCAATTCCCCCTTATCTGTTAGTATATCTTTATATCTAAGAATAGTCCTCATATTAATCATATTTGGATGTATTAATGCTTCCATTCTAGATAACCATATTGGTATTTTCAAATAATATTTATCTCTAACATTCTCCCATACTAATAATAATGCATTTCTTACCTAATATCTTTGAAAATAACTGTGCATCTTATTTTTGCCATTCCATAAAAAAGCATGCTGTCCAGTGGTGGGTTGCTACCAGTTTTTCTCAGTTCTGCAAACTGGTAATGGAAATTTTGAGTAGTTCAGAGAACCAGTAAATACCACTCTGCCTGGTCCCACCCCCCAGTCTATTCGCAGCCTCCTGACTCCCAACTGATCAGCTAGAAGGAAAAAATCAGGGCTTGCTTTTCAGACAGGAAATCACTTGGCAAAGAAGAAGAAAGGAGAAAAAAGACACCGTTGCTTTAAATTGAGAAGCCAAGAAGCAGCTGCTGGAGGTTTTTACCTGCAGAAGCAAAGTGATATTCAGCAGTTCGTTTCTGGGTCAGCTGAACAACAAACTGGATAAGAGGAGGGATTCTTTTTTTTTTTTTTTTTTTTTATTCAAAAAGTTTTACAAAATTTTTTTTTCCCCTTTCCCCTCCTCCCCTCCTTCGCAACCCCTCCCCCGACTTCCCGGAACGAGCACAAGGTATAGTTAAAAATAAAACAAACATATGCTAAAAAATTTTCATCCCAACTTAATTGTACCCCTACGATCATCAATTCCTAACTTCCCCCAAAAGCAATCAAAAATAATACATCATAATCATTCAAAACAGTCTGATAACTCTTAGTCTGATATCTACGTTGAATATAGTCAATCCATTTTTCCATTCCTTTAAGTATCTTTCTTGCGTATTGTCTTTCAAAAGGCTGATATCTTCGCCATCTCAGCCAAATTGGCAACTTTCAATATCCATTCTTCTATTGTTGGTACTTCTTTTTCTTCCAATATTGTCCTATTAGTAATCTTGCTGCAGTTATTAGATTTAAAATCAATTTAGTCTCAATTACTGTACAATCCGTAATAATTCCCAACAAGAAAAATTGCGGCAGGAACTTTATCTTCTTTTCAGAACATTTTGTAAAATCCACCAAATTTTTATCCAAAAGGCCTTTATGTCCTTACAAGTCCACCAAATGTGAAAATATGTAGCGTCATCACAATTACATCTCCAACATTTTGCTTGCATTTCTGGATACATACGATAATTTTTAGGATCTAGATGCCATCTATAAAACATTTTATAAAAATTTTCCTCAGATTCTGTGCCTGCGTGAATTTAACATTTCTAACCCAAATTTTTCCCACGTTTCCAATAATATTGGCTCCTGAAAATTTTGTGCCCACTTTATCATACAGTCCTTTACCAAGTCCCTTTCAGAATCTATTTCAAGTAACACATTATACAATCTCTTTATATGCTCCTGAGACTGATTTCTAATTTGCTTTACCAAATTTCCCTCGTTCTGCTCTATACCAATTTTCTGATCTCCTTCCATCTAGCACGTAGTTGCTCATATTGAAACCAAGTATAATTTTTCCTTCCTCTCTTAATACTTGCAGAGATTTTAACTGCAAATTACCTCTTTCAGTATACAAAAGATCTTTATATGTAATCATTTCCTGATTCTGTTCTATGTTTATATTTTCTACTGTATGTCTAGGACTTGCCCATATAGGAACCTTATAATTTAGTTTATAAGAGTATTTTTCCAAACACATGAAGGGCATTTCTTAGCACATGATTTTTAAAGGCCTTATCCACTTTTTGTCATAAATTAAATATGCATGCCATCCATATAGCAAATCATAACCTTCTATATTCAAAATTCTGTCCTCTGTTAAATTAAACCAATCACTTATTGCAGAGAGAGCAGCTGCTTCATGATATAATTTAAAATTAGGCATTTTAAACCTCCCTTTCCGAGAATATTGAATTATTTTCATTTTAACCCTAGCTTTTTTACCTTCCCATATAAATTTGTTAATTCCCTTCTGCCATTCCTCAAGATTCTTATCTTTCTTAATTATTGGTATCATCTGAAAGAGGAATAAAAATCTAGGTAAAACATTCATTTTAATAGCAGCAATTCTCCCAGCAAAGATAATTGCAATTTTTTCCAAACAATCAACTCCTTCTGAACTTTTTGCCATAAAACCTCATAGTTATTCTTATACAATTTCACATTTGACGACGTAATATAAACCCCTAAGTACTTAACCTTCTTTACAATTTCAAATCCTGTTACTTCCTCTAGTTTTTCTTTCTGTTGTCTGGCCATATTTTTATTATCACTTTTGTCTTTTCTGATTTACCTTAAACCCTGAGACATTCCCATATTGATCAATAATTTCCATCAAAGATTTACTAGAATTTATAGGGTTTGTTAAAGTAATCACCAAATCATCTGCAAAAGCTCTTAACTTATATTCATACTGTCTAACTCTAATTCCTCTATCTCCTTTACTTCTCGTATTTTATCCAATAATGGTTCTAGAGTTAAAATAAACAATAATGGTGATAAAGGACATCCCTGTCTTGTTCCTTTCGCAATCTTAAAAGGTTCTGTTAAGCTACCATTGATTATAATCTGTGCTGTTTGCTCTCCATAAATTGCCCTAATTATTCTTAAAAAACCATCTCCAAATTGCATCTTTTCTATTAATTTAAATAAAAAATCCCAATGCAATCGATCAAAAGCTTTCTCTGCATCGAGAAAAATAAATGCTGCTGGAATAAAATTTTGCTTTTCTAAGTACTCCAGTAAATTAACAATCTGCCTAACATTATTCCTCATCTGTCTCCCTTTTATAAATCCAGATTGATCATTATGAATTCTTCGCTGCAGAATCAACATTAATCTATTAGCTATTATTTTAACAAAAATCTTATAATCATTATTTAAAAGTGAGATTGGCCTATAATTCCCAGGTTTAGAACAATCCTGTTCCTCTTTGGTATCAATGAAATAAAAGAGGTTCTCCATGAGGGGGGAATTCCCCCTCCTAGTTGTATCTGATTAAATAATTCCTTAAGTGGACCTAACATCTCATCCTGTAAATTCCTATAATAACTAACTGTGAGCCCATCCGTACCAGGAGTTTTCCCCATTTTTAATTGTTTAATTACCAAAATAATTTCTTCCGAGGTTATAGGCCGATTCAGTTCATCCGTTTGTTCTAAAGTTAAATTTTTAACCTTATATTCCTTCAAATAATTATCAATATCCCTATTCAATATATTATCTTTAAGATATAAATTTGTATAATATTCTAAAAAAGCTTTTTTAATTTTATCCTGTTGATATCTCTCTTTACCTTTATATTCTATTTTTTCTATAGTACGTTGTTTTTGTCTTTTCCTTAAAGTGTATGCTAACCACCTACCAGGTCTATTTGCATTACAAATGTATTATGTTTGGCATATTGTATATTTGTTGCCACCTGATCAGCCATTATCATATTAAATTGATTCTGTAGTAACTTTATTGCATCTTTAAGTTTTTGATCATGTGGATTATGTATTAATAATTGTTGTTTCTTATAAATTTCCTCTTCTAAATACCTACGCTGTCTTTGTTGCTTATTTCTCTGTCTATTATTAAGATATATTAATACACCTCTCATAAAAGCTTTACTGGAGTCCCAAACCATTTCTATCGATGTTTCATTATTCAAATTATAATCAAAAAATTCTTTCATCTGCTTTTTACATTGATTTACATTATCCTGATATCTAAACAAATTTTCATTTAATCTCCAAGTCCTTCTACCCTCTTTTCCATATTGCAATTCCATCCAAACAGGACTATGATCAGACAAACATCTTGGAAATATCTTAGTTTTCTTCACCCTAAAAAGCAAATCATTAGAAATTAAAATAAAATCAATACGTGAGAAGGATTGATGCCTATCAGAAAAAAAAGTATCCAAATTCCGCAGTCTCCATACATCTCTTAACTCAAAATCTTCTATCATATCAAAAAAGGATTTAGGCAGCTTTGCATGTGCAGGTATCTTCTTGGAAGAAATTCTCTTGTCCTTTCGTGTATCCATTACTCCATTCCAATCTCCCAATATAATGCACGATTTATAATCCCATAGATTCAACTTATCATATAACATTCTATAAAATTTTTCTTGTCGCTGATTGGGTGCATATATACCAAGCAAGAGAGTCCTTTTTGTTTCTATTGTAAGTTCAATAGCAATATATCTTCCGTGAATATCTGCCTCTATTAACTTGGCTGGTATATCTTTTCTCAAATAAACCACTATGCCATGTTTTTTCTCCAAAGCTGAAGCAACAAAATGTTTACCTAACTTTGAGTTTATTAGGTACTTTTGATCTGATAATTTAATATGCGTTTCTTGTAAGCAAATAACATCATTTTAAATTGTTTCAAATAATGAAATATTTTCTTCTCTTCTGAGCTGAGTTCAAACCATTGACATTCCAAGTCAAGATTTTATTTGCCATTACTGGGCTGCTGAAGCCTTTGAGCAATCAACTGAAGATCGTCCTCCCGTATCTTGACGTGCTCCTCCACCGCTTCTGTAGCAGAATCCTGAACTTTACTTTGAGTTTGTTGCTCCTTTTCTTTACGCTTAAGGGCTCCCTCGTCAGTCTTTGTTCTTGTGGTTGTTCCTCTGATGGTAACATCACTGGAATCACCTCAGCTTCCACACCCATTTGAGTCTCTTGAATTCTTTTTTCTATTATTTCTATTTCAAATTTCAGCACTGTAGAAAGAAAATCTTTGGCCTTAAGCACTGTGTCAATACGATATCTCCTTCCTTGATAATACACTGTCAAGCCAACTGGAACCTCCCATCTAAATTGAATCTGGTATTTCTTAAGTTCTTGTGTAAAAAATGTAAAGTCCTTTCTATCCCTTAACATCTTGGGAGGAATCTCTTTCAAAACCTTCAACTCCTGTTCCCCTATTTTCAAGTTTTTCTGAAAAGCAACTTGCAAAATTTGATTCCTCACTGTTCTTTTCAAAAAATAAACCACAATGTCTCTAGGAAGTTTCTTTTGCCTAGCAATCCAAGAATTAACTCTATAAATTTTGTCAATTTGATAAGCAACCTCTTGTGGATCAAGTTCAATAAATTCAGCCAGAGCTTCTGATAAAATTTTTAAATCTTCCCCTTTCTCCTCATTCAAACCTCTAATTCTCAGAGCTCCTTCCATCATTCTATACTGCATCACCACCACTTGATCTTCATTTTTATCCAATTTGATTTGCATTCCCCATTCTATTTTCTATTTGTTGATTTGACTGAACAATTTCTTGCACCTCCTCCTCCACTTCCTCCAGTCTTTTTGCCAAACCTTGAAAAGCCATCAAGATATCTTCTCTTATTTTTTTATTATTCTCTTTTATGTCTTCTCTTATTTTCTCATTATTATCCATAATCTCCTTAAATCTTTCTTCAGACACTTTCCCTTGCTCTTTAATCAGATCTTCTAAAGCTGGTTCAGAACCCCTTCTGCCCCCAGTCTTAGGTGGTTTAGTAGCCATTTCAGTTTTAAAATTCACAAAATATAAGTCTAGAAACTTCTCTTTTCCCCTTTAAGTATAGGAGAGCTCAGTTCACTTCATTAAAATCCACACATAACATTTCTTATCTTCTTAGTTGCACAGACTGTTTGAAATTCCATTCGTCACTTTCACTCCCGTTCAGGCGCCATCTTTAAGAGTCAATTAAAACAAAGGAAAAAAATTTTTCTCTTTTTTAGAAGATAGAAGTCAGGAAATCAAAAATACTTGCAATCCAATAATTGTCCGCTGGCACTCATTCCGTCTGCTTAAAGAGATCCATAAAGATAAGACAATTAGCAGAGATGGACACTTTCTTCTTTTCCTGCTTTTGCAGGAGCGCACTGAAGTCGGAGCTTATGGCAGGAATATTTATGGGACCCGTCGACCCTTCGAAGCTCTGCTTAATTAAAACAAAGCCTCTGGGGAGGTCTACCAACATTTCCTGCTGCTCTTATCTTCCCCTTTCATCCAGGGAAAAAGATTAAAGCCGGCTTTTCCTGGCTTTACGATGTTCAGTGCGGAGCCCCTTTAATTAGGGCTCAGCGAAGAGGTGGAGCCACCCGGAAGTCCAGAGGAGGGATTCTTATATGGTTCTATATTTTTGAAGTTTTGGGATTTGTGCAACATGGGCTTTGTGTTTCTAAAAAGGTTTGGGCAATTTCCCTTTTGAAATATCGTATCTTGAATGCTTGCTTGTAAATGGAGCAGAACTTCCGGCTTCTACTTTCTATTATCTCTAAGCACCGGTAGTTGTTTTCTTCTTACAAAGTTTCCTTTATGCAGCTGGCAGGAATGTGGAATGAGTATCAGGCAGGTTCCTTGTTAGCAGCTTGATTTTTCCTTGCTTTTTTGGAAGCCTTTTCTTATGAGTAATATTTCATCTGGGGAAATGAAGTGGGGGAGTTTGATTCCTTCCCAGAGCTGGTTAGTGGGGTGGGGAGGGAATGGGGTTTTTGAAGTAACCTTTTCCTGCAGTGGGGAGGGAATGGGGATTTTGCAGTATCCTTCCCCTGTCACGCCTGCCAAACCATGCCCACCAAGCCACATCCACAGAACCAATAGGAAAATTTTTTGAAACCTACCACTGCATAAGTCCATCTTAATATGCTATTCCTGGTACGTGATGTTTTGTATATATATAGAGAAAGAAGCACTCTTGAAATTTTTGATTTTTAGGCTTGCTGTCAAACATCAGCCATGATACTAATGACTGTTTTGAACAATATGCAGGTTGTATTACATGAATGGCTATTTTATATGTGAAATTAAGACTGAAATATTTCTGCACCTATATTGGTTCACATTGTCAGGAAGTTTATCCTTAGTTTTAGGTTGCTTCTCTCTTCCTTCAGTTTCCATCCATTGCTTCTTGTTTTACCTTCTGGTCCTTGTAAAATACATTCCCCACCTTCTTTCTGTCAACCCCTCAAAAATCTGTTGCCTATCACACTCTTGGGCAAAGCATGTGAGCCATTTCCTCCTTTCAGTGGTCCATGAAAGTGCATTTATAGTATGTAGAAAATAAAGTTGAAAAAAGATGAACAACATTTTTACAGAACTATAGATACATTGAGGCTGGATGTGACAAGGAATGGCTGGGAGGGGAGGGGCCAGGGGAGGCACCCCTTGACGTGACTGACATCGAGTTGGCCACGCCTTCCCAATCACATGACCATCAAGCCACACCACTGTCACATGACCATCAAGCCACACCCACAAAATAAGCCACGCCCACATAACAAGTAGTAAAAATTGTAGAACCCACCCCTGATGCTGTCCCAATTGTAAATCATGTCCTTCCAAAGTTAATAGTCTTGTATTTCTTAATTCAATCCATTCTTTCATCCACGTCAATGCTTCTGTCTGATAGTATAGTTCCCAATTAGGTAGTCCAAAGCCTATCTTGTAATATCCTTATGTTAAGTCTCACTTTTTTCCCTTGCCATATGAATTTCATTACTATTTTATTTAATTGTTCAAAATATTTCTTTTCTACTTTTATCAGTATTGTTTGAAATAAAAATAAGAGTCTCGGTAATATATTCATCTTAATTATTGCAATCCTTCCCATTAGTGGTAACTGTAGATTTTTCCATTTCTCCAAGTCTTTCTCAATTTGATTTTTCAGTTTATAATAATTATCCTCTTTAATCATTACACATCTTGCAGTTAACTGGATTCCTAAGTATTTTACTTTCTTAGCAATCTGAATGTCTAGTTTCTCCATTAAGTCTTTCTTCTGTTTTTCTGTTTTTCTGTAATATTTTTCACCTATATTTTTGTCTTTTCTTTATTTATTTACAGTCCTGCCACATCTCCATATTCTTCTATTTGATCTATTAATTTGGGTCCTGTTATTTGAGGTTCCTCCAAGATGAATACTAAATCATCTGCAAAGGCTTGTAGTTTATATTCTTTTTTGATTTTTAATCCCTTTATTTCTTTATTTGCTCTTACATTTCTATTTAATGCTTTTAATGTCAATACAAATAATAATGGGGATAAAGGGCATCCTTCTCTTGTTCCTTTCATTATATTAAACTTTTCTGTCATATCTCCATTCATCATTACCTTTGCTGACTGTTATAATTATTTTTATAAATCTCCCCCCAAAGTCCATAATTTGTAATTGTTTTATCATAAATTACGAATTCACATTGTCAAACACTTTTCACACATCCAAGAATATCATTGCCATTTGCTTAACTGAATGCACTTCGTAATATTCCAGAGTATTCAAAATTATTCTCATATTATCTCTAATCTGTCTTTTAGGTAAAAAAATATTTTATCCATATGCATAAATTCATTAAACAACTTTTTTAATCTATTCGCTGTTGTGTTTATGTTGTGTTTATGTAATCAAATTGAGATTGCCCAAAGTTTTAAAAATGTCATTCCAAGTGAGGAAGTCACCAATTTATTCATAGGATAATGGCTACTATTTTCATTTGTCTTGCCATCTTAAAGCATCAGGCAGTGATGAACAAAATAATTTTATGTTATCTGAAAGGCAAAATCGCACACACACACACACACACACACACACTTAAAAGTTTGGACCTCTATTCAATATTTTTCTTTATCAATGACCTAAAACATATGGTGTTTTCTATAGAAAGAGAGATAAAAAGAGATAAAGAAAACCCAATTAAATGAGTCAAAAAACTTCATTTAGAAAAGTGACTAAAGGCTGCATATTTGTATGTGACAAAAATATGTAAACTTTTGTTTTCAATAACTGGTGTGCCCTGTTGGCCAGAAATAACTGCAACTAAATATTTCCAATAATTATTGATCAGTCCTATAAATCAGCTTGGAGAATTTTAGTTCCTTGCTTCCCTGTGGAATGGCTTCAATTCATGGATATTGGTAGATTTCCTCATGAGAATTGCCCACTTCAGGTCTTTCCAGATTAAAGTCAGGACTTTGCCTTGCCTATTCCAAGATATTAACTTTGTGGCAAGCTACCCTGGGTCCAGAAGCAGCAAAGCCAGCCCAAACCATAATAGTGTCAACACTATTTCACAGATAGGATGAAGTTCTTATACTGGAACATATGAGACTACTTGGAAAAAATCAACTGAAATAGAAACAGATATTGATTGAAAGATTAAACAAAAATTGCCTTTTCGCCTATTCAATAGTTAAGCAAATAAGTTTATGTAAACAATCCAAGAGTTTTAATCATAAAAAAGTACCATGTTTTCCATTTCAGGATTTCTTCAGCAAATCTGATCCCTTTCTGGAAATCTTCCGAATGAATGATGATGCTACCCAACAGCTTGTTCATAGGACGGAGGTAAGTTGAGATATATCACACACATACACAAACACACTCACCTAAATAAAATGTTTATTTGTAAACTCACAATTTCTTTTGAGGGTATTGTTCTACTTGTGCCCCTCTTTTTTTAATACAGCCACTGAATTATAGCCAATGTGATTCTTGTCTGTTATGCTACAGCAGAAATTTAGGCCTTCAGAAAGTGCTATATTATAAAATTATTATATCCTATTTCTAGGGTGTAACTGAAGAGTTAGCGTTGCTAAATTTAAGAAAAGCTTGATTGTGGGCTAGGAAAACAGCAGGATATATCATTCTTTATCATTGTTACAATCTTAACCTAATTTCTCCTCTTCATGCTAAACTGTTTGATGCCGATGCAGTTATAAACAATAAGATCCTCGCACTTGCTATCTGCATGGATGGGAAACTTCCACTGAAATAAATGGAAGCTCACCATCTTGCTAACTGAGGCCCTTGATCTAGATCAATGTTTCTCAGTCTTTCAATTTTAAGATGTGTGGGCTTCTTAACTTCAAGAATTCTCCAGCCAGGATGGGGTAGAGAAAGCTGGGAGTTGAAGTTCACACATTTAATGTTGCCAAAGCTGAGAAACGCTAATATATATTATGACCAGAATAAAAAGCAATGTATTAGACCTCCTCTAGAGTGCAGTTCCTGTTCATTCCTTCTGGTTGCAAAAATATATATATTGTGTACTCAAAAGCGAACCATACAAATAACATAATATGTATCTTTCTTTAATACAAGTAAATGATTTTAAAAATATTTGACTACACTGTCAAAATGTTTGCTCAAAAACAGAAAGAGTGGTTAGTTCTTCAGACTTTTAAAAGCAAAAGGGATTGTGAAAGCCTGATTTTAACTGGAATGGGAAGCTTTGGAGTTGTGCTGTGTCATTCTTTTGCATCAATAGCATAATGAGCAAATGCTTCAATACTGAAGGAATAAATAATCATTTAAATACTATCTGGAAAAGCTCACAACTGGTACAAGTGGTATGGAAAATGTAATTGTTCTTGGATTGCATGCATACTTTGTATAGTAAAAAACAGCACATTGAAACTGATGCATCTTTTCTCCTCATTTTCTGCTAAAATAATCTCATAAATGAAAATCAAGGGATTATAAAATAGCTAAAAAGTGTAATCATTCTTTGTATCAATGTCTCTCTGTCCATTGATAAGATCAGAGCACAGTACAGTATATTGTAATCACAGTATTACTTCCATGATAGTGTAAATGTGATGTTGCCAGCAGTGCTCTGGAAAAATTATTTCTAACACGTGGTTAAAGACATTTATTGTAGCAAAATCTTCTCTCTGGAAACTTATTTAAGCAGAAAAGTAGTTGTTTCAGTCTAAATGGAAAGAAAACTATTGGAATAGTGACCAGATGTGTCCCCATTCTCATTCGCAAAACCAAAATGCCAACTGAAAAGACATATATGTTACAAGATGGCTTTGTATAATAAAAATTGACCCATTTTATGCCCACTTCTAATCTACCGAAATTCAGTCTATGGCTGCTGAGCATGCCATCCTCTCACTATGAGGTTGGGAGCAACTCATTTCCTTATGGTCTCTCCATAAATATAGTTTGTATTCCAAGCTAACTAAGATTTCCTCTTTGTTCCCTTAGCTGACCCAAGAAGGAAAAAGTGTAGACAACTCCCATCCTTAAAACATTTGCTTGCCAAGCACTATTGGTTCTATTACTTCTTTCAACTGTTTTACTTTGATATTGCTGTTTTGTTGTTAACATAGCACTGTGGCAATTGTCATTGGACACATCCTTGAATATTCCAGCAGTGTTCAAATTTGAAATCATATGACAAAGATAGAATATGTGGAAAATTCCTATATTTATTCTGAGTTTTCTTAAGTGTTGACAAAGAAAATGAGAGAAAATCATTATGGAAATGGCAGAAGGAAATGTGTAACAAATGTGTAACAGAAGGGGACTGCAAATGTGTAACAGAAGGATACTTTCTAAGACAGTGTTTTCCAATACAATGTTTGTTCTTAAATTTAATATAAGTTATTTTCTATTACGTATGTACACAATTTACATAGCCAATGCTGATTGGTTGATTCAGTGGTGGAAATTTTAAAATGCTGTCATTGGCTGGCTTGTATGCCGGCCGTTGGTAATTGATTTACAGGACGAATAAAGAACTGAAAGTTCCTCCCGTCTCTTCCTTGAGAGAATCTAACATTTGGTGACAAGGAGGGGATTCCAGGAAGAACAGAGGAACTGACCATCATCTCATCATAGCTGTGGCCTTTTTACTTCTCAGAGAATCTCCTCAGCCAATCTAATGAGAGCTACCCAGACCTCGCCAGCACCGGCAACCTATGATCCCCAAATGGAAGAATGGCACACATACACGAGCCGTTTCAGGATGCTTTTAGAAGCCAACAACTACTAGGACCTACCAAACAATTGCAAGAGAGCCCTCTTCCTGACCTACTGTGGGCTGAAGGTCTACAAGATGGCACAGACCTTAGTTTCTCCGACCGGCATCAAGTCCAATGCATAGACGATGCTACAGAGCACATTGCAGGACCACTACACCCCAGCCATGACCCCTATGGTTAGCAGGCATGAGTTTTACTGGCAGCGCCAACACAAGGGGGAAACGATCAATGAGTCCATGGCACAACTGAGAGAAATCGCATTGAACTGCTAGTTTATCAGTCCCAAAGAAATAATGAAAGACCGCATCATCCTAGGAATGAGAGAACTAACCCTTCATAAGAAATTACTGGTGAGGGGGTATCCTTTAAGGATGCTGTTGAGGAAGCGAGAGCAGCCGAAACCTCAAATAATTCTGCCGCGGACATTAGGAGAGCCAGCAGGGTCCCGGAACTACAGACAGCCTGAAGTTAGGATCGAAGCCTCAGAGGAGGAGGAGGATGGGGTGGAAGATGATGCTGTGCATCGAGTGCATCCAGATAAATGGGTAAGCCACAGAAATGGTGACTTCCAACAACCCCGTTGTTCTGGATGCATGGGATTTCACACAAGATTGGCTTGCCATTTTAAAAAGACCATTTGCTGCCATTGCCAGTGGAAGGGCCCCATCGCCGAAGCTTGCCAGGCTACTCAACCTGCCCCCCCCCCAGTAGAACACCATCAGCCCCCAGAAGGCAAGGACCAACAAGGCCGGGGCTCCAGAGAAACAGAAACTGAGAGGACTTTTATCCAGATCATCAAGATATACATCAAACAACCATGGGTCACTCCAATGCCTGCGACGGGGACAAATTCCACGTAACTGTAACCATTGAGGGAAGTCCCTGCCAAATGGAGTTAGATACTGGATCATTCTTCACCATTGCATCATGGAAAACCCTGCAGCGCTTAAACCGAAGATCTCCAAAAGGCAACTGAGACCACAGGATATCCGATTGAATGATTACCAAGGAAACTCTATCGGTGTACTGGGACAAGTAGAGGTCGGGGTCCAGTTCAAAGAATTCCATGGCCATCTACCCCTAACGGTCGTCTCTAGCAATGGCCCCCTTTGCTAGGCATCAAGTGGTTTAAACTGTTGGGGCTAGGCATCACGGGATTGCACCAGATCCAGGGGACTGACTTGGACCAACTGCTGACCAAATTTGGTGATGTGTTCGATGGGAGCCTTGGTAAATATACGGGGAAACCCATATCATTTAACCTAAACCCCCAAATTACCCCAATAAGACTCAAGCTTTGCAGGGTTCCATTTGCTTTATGGCCCAAGGTCGATGAACAGTTAGATAGACTAATTGCCCAGGGGGTTCTAGAGCCAATTGATCATGTCACATTGGAGACCCCAATAGTCACTCCAATGAAGCAGATGGGTCAATCAGTGTGTGTACGAACTATAAGTGCACAATTAATAAGGCCCTTCAGCAGTATGTGTATCCGATACCAGTAGTGCAGCATTTGTTGCATTCTTTAGGAAAGAGCAAGATATTCACCAAGCTGGACCTGGCACAGGCCTACCAGCAATTGCCTGTGGAAGAAGCCACTGTAGATGCCCAAACAATTGTAACCCACCAGGGGGCATTTAAATGCAAACGGCTGCCATTCAGAGTCAGTGTGGCACTGGGGTTATTTCAAAGTATGATGGAGAGACTGTTGCCAGGTATCCCAGGAGTCATTCCTTACCTCGATGATGTCCTCATATCAGGAGAGTCAATGGAACAACTAATGGCCAGGCTATGGGAAATGCTGGGGTGGTTTCAAAAGAGAGGTCTCAGAATAAAAAAGGAAAAATGTAAAATCGGGGTTACCCAAGTGGAATTCCTGGGGTATTTTATTGATGGCTTGGGAATCCATCCCACTAACTCCAAAATAAAAACCATCAAAAAAGACCCAACCTCCAGGAATAAATCAGAATTGCAAGCCTTTTGGGGATTATTGAACTTTTATAGCATTTATTTTGAAAGAAAAGGCTACTGTTGCTGAGCCACTCCATTGACTCCTGGGGAAGACGGCTGCGTGGACTTGGGGACGGAAGGAGAATGACGCCTTCACAGTGGTGAAAGACCTACTATCATTCGACAGCATCCTCATACAATACACCAAAACTCTTCCACTATCATTGACCTGCGACGCTTCACCTTTCGGAGTCGGAGCCATTTTAAGCCACAGGCTCCCAGGTGGATCAGAGGCTCCAAAGCCTATTATTCAAAGACACTATCCCCAGCTGAGAGAAATTACAGCCAACTCGACAAGGAAGCCTTGGCTGCCATTGTGGGAATAAAGCATTTCCATGAATATCTATATGGCCAGAGATTTGAACTCGTCACCGATCACAAACCACTCCTGGGCTTCATTGCAGGAAACCAACAAATTCCAGCCTTTATATCCTCCAGACCGACTAGATGGTCCATCTTTCTGATGGGATATAATTACAAACGCATACACCGCCCTGGTTAAAGCATCACCAATGCGGATGCCCTCAGCCAATGCCCAATACCAGAATTTGTGCAAGACCCTGCACCCACCATCCACGTTTTGCTGATTGACACAGATGATACCAGCCTCATCACCTCCACAGAGATTGCAGAACATACAAAGAAAGACAAGGTACTATCTAAAGTCTTGAATTGGGTATTGAGGGGATGGCTGCAAGGAAAAGCGGGAAGCAAATTTGCGAACTTTGAAAATAGGCAACTGGAATTGTCAGTTTTGAAGGGGTGCCTGCTATGGGAGGAGAGAGTGTTAGTTCCCCAGAACCTATGGAAGCAAGTGCTGGAGACATTACACACTGGGCACCCAGGCATCAGGCGTAAGAAAGCATTGGCATGGAGTTACATCTGGTGGCCCAACATGGACCATTGCAGAGTGGGTGGCAACATGCATGCCATGCCAGGAAACACGGCCAGCACCACCTGAACAACCCCCAGAGAATGGGAGGTACCCAACTGACCCTGGTTGAGGGTACACATAGATTTTGCCAGACCTATGCAGGGGATAAACTTTCTTGATAATGGTGGACACATACTCCATGTGGCTGGAGGTTGTCATCATGCCCACCAGCACAACAAAAGTGACCATAAAGGCCCTGAGAAGGATGTTTGCTACACACGGGCTGCCTGATATCCTAGTTACAGACAACAGACCGCAATTGACCGCTAAGGCAATGGAGTCATTTTTTTTGTAGAAGTTTTATTGATTTTTTTGTTTCCCCCACCTCCACACAAACATAATTCATAAACAATGTAGTGACCTTATCTTATACATTTCAAACTATTCAAATATATTTTTCTTAATTAAAATTTTTGCCAAAATATATTTTTTGCCTAACTTTTTATTCCTTTCCTAATATTTCTTTGCTTACTTTATCAAATTACATCTTTTTTCGCCCTTCGTTTTCTAATTTCTCCATTTTTATTCATATTCATTCCCTTTCATTCCTTATCCTTTTTTTTACTATTTCAATTTTTATTCTTTGAATATTTTTGGGATTGTCATTTCTCCATTTCTTTCACAGCAACCTTTTCTTATGCACCTTTCCTTCCCTCCTTTCTTCATTCCTACTTTCTTCTCCCCTCCTCTCCTATTCCTTCCCTATTTCCCTTTCCCTTCTCCTCCTCCTCCCTACTTCAACCCTCTAACCTTCTCTCCTACACTTATCTCCCTCACCTTACCTCCCCTCCTCTACCCTTTCTTCTTTCTCTCTCCCTCTTTCTCCCTTGCACCTCTCTCCTTATCTCTATCTCTTGCTGTATCTATTTTCAATTTCTCTAATATCCAGACATCCCCAATTCTCTTAATTATTACACATATTTTTCCAATCTCCTCTCCTATAGTTTAAACCTTAACATTATCTTCATCTTATTCCATTTATATTATATAATCAGTTAATATAACTTTCCATCTCTTATTATCTTAACATTTCTATTCAAAATTCAATACTTATTATTTTCTTCCAACAATATACATCATTTACTAACATTTCAATTTTATCCCATTTTGCATCTTAAAATTCAATTATCTTCATTAATAAACCATACTATTCCAAATTTCCTCTGCTGGATTTTTGATCATCCCTTATTTCATGCATTAACTCACACACACACACACACAAAGAAAGATAAGGAAGCAAATCTATCATTACTTTAATTTTTTTTCCTTTTGTCCATTTTTCTCCTACCTCTAACCATTTTCATTCAGTCTCTCCCAGACCCCTTTTCTCAGTATTTTCCTCCCTTTCTTCCCTTCTTTCATTTTCTTCTTTCTCCCCTTCTTTTTCCTTCTTTTCCACTTTTCTCTAGTTGTCACACTTTTGATGTCCCCCCTCAATTTTTCTCTATTTCTTCCTCTTCTCTTTTGTCGTTCACTGCTAAACCCAGTGTAATCATCTATTTTTCTCACTATCTTTTTCAATTTTTTAATTGTCTTTTTCAATCTTTTCTTTTTCATTTTCCCCCCCTCTCTTTTTTAAAATTTCTTTCCTTCTCTTCATTTTTACTTTTCCACTATCAATCCCAGTATTATCATTTGTACTCTCCTCACTGATTTCTTTTCCAGCCATATGTCTCACAGACTCTCGGATCATCAAAAGCATTTCCCACAATTCTTCCCAATTTTCCATATTTTCAATACAAGGAGAAAGACTTTTTAAATCAATTTATAACCAAAATTTAAGTCCATATATTTTTTTTCTTCTTTTCTTCTTTATTTCTGGAAGAGTCCACCCAGTATGTCTTTAAAATATTTCAATAAGTATTTATCTGTTCTGCTCCCCCTACTTCTTTTGCAAGTTCACAGCAGATGTCCAAACAATGCTTTTTTCCCCACGCTGGTCTAGAGCTTTCTTTCTTTCTTTCCTCCAGCAGATAGTTCTTTCCTGTTCACAAATATTTCAGCTACAAAGTATCCGTTATTAGTCCAGCAAATTTATCATTTCCTGACTTAAGTTTTTATTAGTAAACGATGTTTTCTTTCAGTTTTTTATTCCTTTTAATATTTAGTCTCTTCCACAGTCAAATTAAAATTCAGATGAAAAGTTTTTCTGGGGCTTTAATTTCCAAGTTCATTTTTTTCCCTTCTATTTGTACTTCCACATGCCAATTTAGCCGCTGATTCAAAATAAAAACTTCTTTCAAGCCTTAGTGGTTTTTCTTCTTATCTATATAATGGCAAATCACTTTTCCGGTAAGAATCCTCCATTCAGTCACCTCTCCTGCTCCAATCTTTTAGCGTGGTCACCCCAGCTCAATGGCTGCCTTTCCATGCCTCCAGGTCGAAGGCTGGTGTTGGCACTCCAGGGAATTTGCCACTTCCCTGTTCGCGCCAATCTGTGCCTCCTTTCTTCGCTGTCTCTACAGGACAGCTATGATCCCCAAAACGGCAGGAATATTGGCAATCCTTAGGAACCTCGAGAAGCCCCGAGAATCGCCGTCCCGCAACAATGCTGGCCATGCCCCTTCTCTCAATGGAGTCATTTTTGTGGGGACTAGGAATCAGGCACGTGTTGGTGGCACCTTTCAAGCTGGCCAGTAATGGGCAGGCCAAACAAATGGTGAGGCTGACCAAAGAAGCCCTCACCCACATGGGACCTGGGAACTGGCAGGAGAAAATCGACCAGTTCCTTCTGGAGAACATATCACCCCCAGCGCTGTCACCAGCAGAAGTCCAGCCGAAGTACTCATGGGATGCAAGCTGAGGTCGCAGCTGGACTACCTTCATCCTAACTACCACCCTGAAAACCATCATGTCCCACCAAATCCAGCCGGGTGTTCGAGGTAGATGACCTGGTCTTTGCTCAGAACTACACAGGGCCTCCCATCTCATTGCCAGTAGGGTCATGGCCATTACGGGACCCAAGTCCTATAAAGGAACTGGATGATGGCCGAGTGTGGAGATAGATGTTGACCAACTCTAAACCTGGTTGGGAGAGTCCCAGTTAAGGAGGACCAAGAGAGAAAACCAGGAAAGCAACATTGACTGTCATGAATCTCTGCCCTGAGGACCCTACAATTACAAGGATGCCAACAATGGAGAACCAGTCCTGACTGACATCAACCAGGACAACCTACTCTACACTCCGGGGAGAGAACACCAAGACTTATCTGTGTCTGACGAGGTCCCGCAGGGCAGCCAGGAAGAGAGCCCTCTCGATGCTGGGCCTGGAACTGCAATGCACCGGCAGGGGGGAGTTCCAGGCTTTTCCATTGCTGCCGGCTGAAGGAGGTATAGGTCCAACCTCACTCGATGGAAGCCAGGGAACAACTGAATCGTGCAGGCCCAGTAGGACAATTAGATGCCCCGCCTATCTGTGGGATTATGTTACTTTTATTGGACACTGATTGTATATTTTTTATTGGATATTGCTTGGACATTTTTATTCTAGGAGGGGAGGGGCGTTATGCATGTATGCAATTTGCATAGCTGCCATTGATTGGTTGATTCAGCGGCGAGCATTTTAAAATGCTGTCATTGGCTGGCTTGTATGCTGGAGTGCTATAAAGAGCGAGGCTCGGCAGGTGGTGAGCTGTTGGTAATTGATTTGCTGGATGGATAAAGAGCTGAAAATTCCTGCCATCTCTTTCTTGCGAGAATCTAATATTTTCCTTGTGCTTAGAATCTACATTATAGTTTGAATATTTTGGAATAATACACCGGTAACTGTGACATCATGATATATATTTTAAAATAATTATGACCTTTAACTATATCTTTCCTAGGCTAAAAACTGCATGTAATTCTTCAACCCCATTTTTATGGCCTCCAGAATGTCCCAGAAATGGACTACTAAAATATAGTGGCAAAATATTCATCTTAGACTGCTTAAATCTTAGGGGGAGGAGAAAAGAGAGTTGATGAAATAAACCTTTACACCTTTAAAAAACCTTAACTTCTCCAAAAGCTTTAGTGATTTAAAATTTCAACTTCAGATCTCCCATGATATAAATGCATTGCTGTCATGTCTTCTGTGGCTAATGGAAATTTTTTGAACTGTGTTCACAACTACAAAAAACATATTTATCCTGTTTTATTGGGATATATTTCCAAGTTTCCCACGTGTTTCTTAGTGTTCTTCAGTTCATCACTTAGCTTTCTTATATCAGAGTGTCCCCAATATTCTAATCATCTTGGTTTTATCAGTGGGATATAAGATGCACCAACAGATTATAAACTTTATATAAAGGGAATACATTTCTTCCCAGTATTTGTTTTCATTCTGGAGTAAATTTCCTTTCCCTGCTTTTGAAGACTTATTTTTTAATCTCTTTTTTCACTATTTTATTTGTGTTTAATTTTTAATCAAATGTATATAGAAAAGCCCCTGTTTTCTCATTCAGTATTCTTTATTTTTGTTTCACCCAAAGCAAAGGAAATCAGTAAAAAAAGATTCCTACTGATTTTAAAGTGCTTTGGAAAGGAGCCTAATGGCAAAAAAAGACCTGCAAAGAACCTCAAATGTGAAAGCTATTGCTTACCAACCATGTTCTCTATTGGCAAGAAAAAAACATTCAAAAAGTACATCAAAAAGTGTAGGCAAAGATACCATGCTTAACTATTCGTAAAGCTTAATTATTCTTGCCAATTTAAAAATGTATTTATAATAAAATACTATTTTAAATCATTATTATAGCTTTGCGTTTTAGGTTGAAATAAGCTTATTCTTTTCCTTTAATTTCTAGGTGGTGATGAATAACTTAAACCCAGCTTGGAAGGCATTTAAGGTGTCTGTAAATTCCCTTTGCAGTGGTGACCAAGATCGCAGACTGAAGGTTTGTGATCTATGAACTATGAAATGAATAGATTTGTACTTTTTTAAAAAACTTTCTCTTTAAAAAAGAATTAAAGTCTAGTACTACTTTTAAAGAAAACTTTATTTTTATATTTATTTATCCTCAACCAGTTTAACTTAAATTTTTCACAGCTTTATATTCTCCTAATGATGCTACATAATATTATGAACATCACCAAAACAAAAATCAGATTTACTATGTGCTCTGTAGCCAAAGATGGAGAAGTTCTATACAGTCAGTAAAAACAAGACCAGGAGTTGACTGTGGCTCAAATCCTGAGCATCTCGTTGCAAAATTTAGACATAAATTGAAGAAAATAGGCAAAAGCACTAGGCCACTCAGGTATGAACTAAATCATATCCCTGATGAATATACAGTAGAGGTGAAAAATAGATTTAATAGATTTACATCTGATAGACAGAGTACCTGAAGAACTATGGACGGAGGTTCGCAACATTGTAGAAAACCATCCCAAAGAAAAAGAAAGGCAAGAAAGCAAAATGACTGTCTGAGGAAGCTTTGCAAATAGCTGAGGAAAGAAGGGAAGCAAAAGGCAAGGGAGAAAGAGAAAGATACACCCAATTGAATGCAGAATTCCAGAGAATAGCTAGAAGAGATAAGAATGCCTTCTAACATGAAGAATGCAAAGAAATAGAAGAAAACAATAGAATAGGAAGGACCGGAGATCTCTTCAAGAAAATTGGAGATATGAAGGGAATACTTCATGCAAAGATGGGCATAATAAAGGATCAAAATGGCAGGGACCAAACAAAGGCAGAAGAGATTAAGAAGTGATGGCAAAAAAAGTAAAAAAAAAGGCATTCTTGGACCAACGTTCTTCATACTATACATAAATGATCTCTGTGACAATATCTCAAGTTATTGTGTTCTCTTTGCTGATGATGTCAAACTATTTAACACCACCAACAATACTACTACCCTTCAAAAAGACCTTGATTTTGAATCTGAATGGTCTAAAACTTGCCAACTCCAAATCTCTACCAGCAAATGCTCAGTTTTACATATTGGAAAAAAGAACCAAAATACTAAGTACAAGCTTGATGGACATTACCTTACAGATGACTCCCACCCTATTAAAGACTTTGGAGTTTTCATATCAAATGATCTAAGTGCCAAAGCCCACTGCAACTACATAGCAAAAAAGGCTCTAAGAGTTGTAAACCTAATTTTGCGTAGCTTCTTTTCCAAAAACTCTACACTACTAACCAGAGCATACAAAACATTTGCTAGACCTATTCTTAAATACAGCTCACCTGTCTGGAACCCATACCACATTTCTGACATCAACACAATTGAACGTGTCCAGAAATATTTTACAAGAAGAGTTCTCCGCTCCTCTGTAAACAACAAAATACCTTAAACCACCAGACTTGAAATCCTGGGTTTAGAAAACTTAGAACTCCGCCAACTCTGACAAGACCTATGCTTAACTCATCGAATCATCTATTGCAATGTCCTTCCTCTCAAAGACTACTTCAGCTTCAATCGCAATAATATAAGAGCAAACAATAGATTTAAACTTAATGTTAACTGCTTCAATCTTGATTGCAGAAAATATGACTTCTGAAACAGAGTTATTAACACTTGGAATATACAACCTGACTTTGTGGTCTCTTCTCAAAATCCCAAAAGCTTTAACCAAAAACTGTCTACTATTGACCTAACCCCATTCCTAAGAGGTCTGTAAGGGGCATGCATAAGAGCACAAGCGTGCCTACCGTTTCTGTCCTATTGTTTCCTTTCGTTATATCCAATTAATTTAGTTATTACATACTCATACTTATATATATACTTATATACTGTATAGTTATTTCATGCTTACGCTTATATATACTGTGTGACAAATTAATTAATTAATTAATTAATTAATTAATTAAATAAATAAAATAAATAACTAGATACAGTAACAGTTTTTCCCCGAACACCATTACTCTGCTAAACAAATAATTTTCTCAAACTGTCAAACTATTCACTAAGGCTGCATTACTATTGCTATTGGCCTTCTCATCATTCCTGTCACCCATCTCCTCCCACTTGTGACTGCATGACTGTAACTTGTTGCTTATATCTTTGTAATTTATATTGATATTGATTGTTTCCTAGTATGATTTGATTGCTTATTGTACTGTATGACTGTCACCAGGTGTTGTGCCTTGTGATTCTTAATGAATGTATCTTGTCTTTTTATGTACACTGAGACCATATGCACCAAAGACAAATTTCTTGTGTGTCCAATCACACTTGGCCAATAAAGAATTCTATTCTGTTCTGTTCTTGCCTTTGTGTCAGTCTTGACTTCTAATGAACAACATAGCCAAGTCTCTGCAGTTTTGTATGTTTTTCAGATGCTGTAGGAAGTCACAGATCCCAGGGCAGAAAAGGAAATTTGGGTGCACTGGACTTGTGGATCTCAGGTTGTCCATTCCTGGACTAAAGGAAGAGGATCACAAAGCTGCTTATGATTTCTTTCTCAGTTCATTCCTCCTATGCTTGAGTTAGCAATAAAATATGTTGACCTACTTCCATGAGATCATAATTCTAAGAAGTCTGCCATAAACACTCAAGGCAAAATGGCAGTAGAATTGTGTTGTCCAGCCACTGGATAGGGGAAGAGGCATGCCTGCTGTAGAATCTGTATTAAATTGATGTCTCTTGTGAAGAAAAAAAGGTACAGAAGTATAAACTATTCTTTTTTCATAGGTGATATAGTCTTCCTTTCAAGATATAGAACTAGTGACACTTTGATTTTTTTAAAAAAATTAAAAAAAAGTTGCACAATCTATCCTGTGACAACAAATATTGCTCCAAAAGGAATATGGTTAGATAAGCTGCCTACACAGGTTTTGTCTTCTGGGTTGTTTCTAGATTCTGAGGGAAAATTCATGAATGTTCTGAGCCTACAGCATGTCTAGTAGTTCTGCCATTTCCTTAGCCTTCTACAAATATGATATGATGAGGCGCCTGTTCAGCACAACATGAGAAAAATCAATCTCTGTCATAACTTGGAAGAAAGAGGAAGTGTCTTTCATAATTCACTGAGCTTTAGAGCAGGCAGATGCTACTCATGCTGATTTGGCCTACTCTAAAACTCAGCATGACAACAAATGAAACTCTTCCTTCTCTTGACACAGAGGCAGAAAGGATCTGCCATAATAAAGTAATGGGGTGAAATAGAGAGACCTGCACAGCTTTAACTTACTCAAGAGGTCAGCCTACTATTAATTCATTAGCCAGGTATGTTTTTATACGGCTATCCAAGAAATCCTTTCAATGCAGGACATAAGTAAAGTCAGCATTTAAATAGTAAATTCAAAACAGTCCATTTAAAAAAAAGATGGGTAGAAAGAGAATTTTAAATCTCCATTCATTTAAAACATTCACACTTCAGAGAAATGCCACTATGATATTTGATTATAGGTTTAATGTCTTGAATTATTTTCATTTTAACTCTCACTTTTTTACCTTCCCATATAAATTTATTAATTCCAATCTGCCATTCTTCCAAATTTTTATCTTTCTTAATTATTGGTATCATCTGAAACAAAAATAAAAATCTAGGTAAAACATTCATTTTAATGGCTGCTATTCTCCCCAATAATGATAATTGTAATTTTTTCCAGCCGAGCATTTCCTTCTCAACTTTTTGCTATAATACCTCAAAGTTATTCTTATACAATTTCACACTTGAAGAAGTAATATAAACCCCTAGGTATTTAACCTTTTTTACAATTTCAAATTCTGTTGTTTCCTCTAATTTTTCTTTCTGTTGTCTAGTCATATTTTTTGTTAGCACTTTTGTTTTATTCTGATTTACCTTAAACCCTGAAACTTTTCCATATTGATCAATTATTTCCAACAAATATACACTTGAGTTTATAGGATTTGACAAAATAATCACCAAATCATCAGCAAATGCTCTCACTTTATATTCATGTTGTCTAATTTTAATTCCCTCTATCTCCTTTACCTCTCTTATTTTATCCAGTAATGGCTCCAGAGTTAGAATAAACAATAATGGTGATAGGGGCACCCCTGTCTTGTTCCTTTTGCAATCTTAAAAACTTCTGTCAAACTACCATTAACTATTATCTGTTCTGTTTGCTCTAATTATTCTCATAAAACAATCCCCAATTGCATTTTATCTATTAATTTAAATAAAAATTCCCAATTCAGGCTATCAAAGGCTTTCTCTGCATCCAAAAAAATAAATGCTGCAGAGATCTGATTGTTCTTTTCTAAATATTCCAATAAATTTACAACCTGTCTAACATTATTCCTCATCTGCCTGCCCTTTATAAATCCAGATTGATCAGTATGAATTCTTTGTTGCAGAACTAACATTAATCTATTCGCTATTATTTTAGCAAAAATCTTATAATCATTATTCAAAAGTGAAATCAGCCTATAATTCCCAGGTTTAGAGCAATCCTGTTCTTTCTTTTGGTATCAATGAAATGAAAGCAGTTTTCCATGATCGGGGTATTCCCTCTCCTAATTGTATCTGATTAAATAATTTCTTAAGTGGACCTTATTCTCATTCTGTTTTTGTTTTTTTTTCATTTATACCCCGCCCTTCTCCGAAGACTCAGGGCAGCTTACAGTGTATAAGGCAATAGTCTCATTCTATTTGTATATTTTTACAAAGTCAACTTATTGCCCCCCCAACAATCTGGGTCCTCATTTTACCTACCTTATAAATTTTTATAATAAATTGCTGTAAGTCCATCCGTACCGGGTTTTTTCCCCATTTTTAATTGTTTTATTGTAAAAATAATTTCTTCAGAAGTTATAGGCCGATTTAATTCTTCCCTTTGTTCTAAGGTTAAACCTTTAATATTTATCAATATCCATGTTCAAGATTGTATCTTTAGCATATAAATTTGTATAATATTCTTAAAAAGCTTTTTTAATTTTATCCTGTTGATATCTCTCTTTACCTTTATATTCTATTTTTTCTATAAGACGTGCTTTTTGTTTTTTCCTTAAGATATATGCTAACCACCTACCAGGTCTATTTGTGTTACAAAAAGTATTATGTTTAGCATACTGTATGTTTGTTGCCACCTGGTCTGCCATTATCATATTAAATTGACTCTGTAGTATTTTTATTGCATCTTTTAGTTTTTGATCATGTGGATTATGTATTAATAATTGTTGTTTCTTTTGGATTTCCTCTTCTAAATACCTACGCTGTTTTTGTTGTTTACTTCTCTGTTTATTATTAATATATATTAAGACTCCTCTCATAAAGGCCTTACTCGCGCCCCAAACCATTTCTATTGATGTTCTCCTATTCAAATTATCATCAAAAAATTCTTTCATTTGTTTTTTACATTGATTTACATTATCTTCATATCTAAACAAATTTTCATTTATTCTCCAGGATTTTCTACCACCTTTTTCTTGTTGCAATTCCAACCATACTGGACTATGGTCAGATAAACACCTTGGAAATATCTTCATTTTCTTCACCCTAAGAAGCAAATCATTAGTGATTAATATAAAATCAATCCGTGAAAAAGATTGATGCCTATTAGAAAAAAAAGTAAAATCTATCTTCAATATTCCACATTCTCCATACATCTCTCAACTCAAACTCTTGCATCATCTCAAAAAAAGATTTGGGCAGCTTTGCATGTGTAGGAATTTTCTTAGAGAGAATTCTCTTATCCTTTCGGGTATCTATTACAATCCCCTAATATAATAAACAATTTATAATCCCAAAGAGTCAGTTTATCATGCAACATCCTATAGAATTTTTCTTGTTGCTGATTAGGTGCGTACCAATCAAGAGTGTCTTTTTTCCTTCTAATACAAGTTCAATAGTGATATATCTCCCTTGGATATCTGCTTCAATTAATTTGGCTGGTATATCTTTTCTCAAATATACCACTCTACCATTTTTCTTATCCAAAGCTGAAGCAACAAAGTGTTTACCTAATTTTGAGTTTATTAGGTATTTTTGATCTGATAGTTTAATATGTGTCTCTTGTAAATAAATCACATCATTTTTAAATTGTCTCAAATAATGAAATATTTTTCTTCTTTTCTGCTCTGAATTCAAACCATTAACATTCCAAGTCAAGAATTTATTTGCCATCTGTGGCCTCGCGAAGCTTTTGAGCAATCAGCTGAAGATTCTCATTCCCCTTAGTCTTTGGCCTCGCTCCTCCCACTGCTTCTGCATCTGCAGTAGAATCTTGACTTTTACTTTGAAGTTGATCCTCCTTTTCTTTATGTTTAGTAACCGCCCTTGTCATCCTTTGTTCTTGTGGCTGTTCTTGGGATAATAACATCAAAGGGGCCACGTCAGCTTCCATACTCATTTGCCTCTCTTGTGGGCTTTTATCTGTTGCTTCGGGATCAACTTTCAGCACATTGAAAAGGAAATCTTTCGCATTCAACACAGTTTCAATACGATTCATAACTTCTTTAAACCTTTCTTCAAATATTTTTCCAAACCTTGAAAAGCCATCAAAATATCTTCTCTTATTTTTTATTATTTTCTTTCATTTCCTCTCTAGTCAGTTCAATATGATTCATAACTTCTTTAAACCTTTCTTCAAATATTTTTCCAAACCTTGAAATATCTTCGTTTTCTTCACCCTAAGAAGCAAATAATTAGTGATTAATATAAAATCAATACGTGAAAAGATTGATGCCTACCAGAAAAAAGTAAAATCTATCTTCAATATTCCACATTCTCCATACATCTCTCAACTCAAAATCTTCCATCATCTCAAAAAGATTTGGGCAGCTTTGCATGTGTAGGAATTTTCTTAGAGAATTCTCTTATCCTTCGGTATCTATTACAATCCCCTAATATAATAAACAATTTATAATCCCAAAGAGTCAGTTTATCATGCAACATCCTATAGAATTTTTCTTGTTGCTGATTAGGTGCGTACCAATCAAGAGTGTCTTTTTTCCTTCTAATACAAGTTCAATAGTGATATATCTCCCTTGGATATCTGCTTCAATTAATTTGGCTGGTATATCTTTTCTCAAATATACCACTCTACCATTTTTCTTATCCAAAGCTGAAGCAACAAAGTGTTTACCTAATTTTGAGTTTATTAGGTATTTTTGATCTGATAGTTTAATATGTGTCTCTTGTAAATAAATCACATCATTTTTAAATTGTCTCAAATAATGAAATATTTTTCCAAACCTTGAAAAGCCATCAAAATATCATCTCTTATTTTTTATTATTTTCTTTCATTTCTTTTCCAAAACCTCCAAATATTTTTCCAAACCTTGAAAAGCCATCAAAATATCATCTCTTATTTTTTATTATTTTCTTTCATTTCCTCTCTAGTCAGTTCAATATGATTCATAACTTCTTTAAACCTTTCTTCAAATATTTTTCCAAACCTTGAAAAGCCATCAAAATATCATCTCTTATTTTTTATTATTTTCTTTCATTTCCTCTCTAGTCAGTTCAATATGATTCATAACTTCTTTAAACCTTTCTTCAAATATTTTTCCAAACCTTGAAAAGCCATCAAAATATCATCTCTTATTTTTTATTATTTTCTTTCATTTCCTCTCTAGTCAGTTCAATATGATTCATAACTTCTTTAAACCTTTCTTCAAATATTTTTCCAAACCATTTCTATTGATGTTCCCCTATTCAAATTATCATCAAAAAATTCTTTCATTTGTTTTTTACATTGATTTACATTATCTTCATATTTAAACAAATTTTCATTTATTCTCCAGGATTTTCTACCACCTTTTTCTTGTTGCAATTCCAACCATACTGAACTATGGTCAGATAAACACCTTGGAAATATCTTCGTTTTCTTCACCCTAAGAAGCAAATAATTAGTGATTAATATAAAATCAATACGTGAAAATGATTGATGCCTACCAGAAAAAAAAGTAAAATCTATCTTCAATATTCCACATTCTCCATACATCTCTCAACTCAAACTCTTGCATCATCTCAAAAAAAGATTTGGGCAGCTTTGCATGTGTAGGAATTTTCTTAGAGAGAATTCTCTTATCCTTTCGGGTATCTATTACAATCCCCTAATATAATAAACAATTTATAATCCCAAAGAGTCAGTTTATCATGCAACATCCTATAGAATTTTTCTTGTTGCTGATTAGGTGCGTACCAATCAAGAGTGTCTTTTTTCCTTCTAATACAAGTTCAATAGTGATATATCTCCCTTGGATATCTGCTTCAATTAATTTGGCTGGTATATCTTTTCTCAAATATACCACTCTACCATTTTTCTTATCCAAAGCTGAAGCAACAAAGTGTTTACCTAATTTTGAGTTTATTAGGTATTTTTGATCTGATAGTTTAATATGTGTCTCTTGTAAATAAATCACATCATTTTTAAATTGTCTCAAATAATGAAATATTTTTCTTCTTTTCTGCTCTGAATTCAAACCATTAACATTCCAAGTCAAGAATTTATTTGCCATCTGTGGCCTCGCGAAGCTTTTGAGCAATCAGCTGAAGATTCTCATTCCCCTTAGTCTTTGGCCTCGCTCCTCCCACTGCTTCTGCTTCTGTAGTAGAATCTTGATTTTTACTTTGAAGTTAATCCTCCTTTTCTTTACGCTTAGTAGCCGCCCTTGTCATCCTTTGTTCTTGTGGCTGTTCTTGAGATAATAACATCAAAGGAGCCACGTCAGCTTCCATAATCATTTGCCTCTCTTGTGGGCTTTTACCTGTTGCTTCGGGATCAACTTTCAGCACATTGAAAAGGAAATCTTTCGCTTTCAACACAGTTTCAATATGATATCTCCTTCCCTGAAAAAACATCGTGAGACCAGCTGAAACTTCCCATCTAAATTGAATCTGATGATTCTTGAGCTCTTGTGTAAAAAATATAAACTCTTTCCTGTCTTTTAACATCTTAGGGGGAATCTCTTTCAGAACCATCACCTCTTGTTCTGCTATTTGCAACTTTTTCTGATATGTGGCTTGCAGAATTTGATTTCTCATTGTTCTTGTCAAGAAATAAACCACAATATCTCTTGGCAATTTTTTTTGTCTAGCAATCCATGAGTTAACCCTATATACTTTGTCAATTTGAAAAGCAATCTCTTGTGGATCAAGTCCTAAACTTTCAGCCAAAGCCTCTGATAAAATTTTCTTAAGGTCCTCATCTTTTTTTTCCTGCAAGCCTCTGATTCTCAAAGCCCCTTCCATCGCCTTGTATTGTAACACCACCACCTGATCTTCATTTTTGTCCACTTTTATTTGCAATTGTTCTGTTTTATTTTCCAAATGCTGATTAGATTGATTAATTTCTTTCATTTCTTTTCCAAAACCTCCAAATATTTTTCCAAACCTTGAAAAGCCATCAAAATATCTTCTCTTATTTTTTTTATTATTTTCTTTCATTTCCTCTCTAGTCAGTTCAATATGATTCATAACTTCTTTAAGCCTTTCTTCAAATATTTTTGTCTGTTCTTTAAACATATCTTCCATATCCACTTCAGATCCCCTTCTTGTTGTAGGCTTAGGTGGTTTAGAAGCCATTTCAAATTCCAAATTAAAGTTCAGTTATAAAGTCAGAATCAAGGATGTAAAATAAAAAAAAACTTTTTCTATCTTCTATCTTCCTTTCAATATAGGAGAGCTACCACTTTAACAGTCCACAAATACACTCTCCACTTGATTACACAAACAACTTCCAACTTTCACTTCCTCTCAGATGCCATTTTCAGCAATCTTAATTGAAACAATAGAAAGTTTCTTTTCTTAAAGGGTAGAAGTCAGGTTCATTACTTGCAATCCCAATGATCGATCACTTGTGTTTGTTCTGTCTGCATCCAGAGATCCAAAGAAAAATCACTTGAGCAGAGGTGGATGCTTTCTTCTTTTCCTGCTACTGCAGGAGCGTGCTGGATTCGGAGCTCATCGGAGTTATGCGGGACTCGACCCTCCGTGCCTTCACTTTCACAAAGCAAAGCCTTTGGGGAGTTCTACCACTTTTCCGCTGCTCTTTCCCTTCCCTTTCTCCCAGGGAGGGTACTTTGAGCCAGCAAGCAGCTGATTTTAGCTGTTTTTGCCAGCTTTTACGATATCTCAGCATGGGGCGCCTTTACAGGCATCCAGCGAAGAGAGCGGCGCCACCAGAAGTCCTCTCAGGTCTGGACTCTTGACAAGGTGTACAGGTAGCCACCCATTCAGTTACGTCCCTGTCCATATTAGGCCACCATACATGGCTCCTGGCCAGTGCCTTCATCCTGACAGTGCCAGGATGCCCCATGTGTAGAGCCCCCAGCACTTGTTTCCTTAATTTATAGGGTACAACGACTCGGTCCCCACACAGTAGACACCCCTTTTGGGCTTTTCAGATATTGTCGCATCTGAAATGGTTTTAGATCAACCCCACCCCCACTGCTCCCGCAAGCTTAGAACTTGTGCCGAAGTTTTGTCTTGGCTGAATATCCTGCTATTTCAGCCACTGTGATAGGGCTAGATGCAAAGTCCTTGATAAGGAGTACGGGTGCGATAGGGGCAGGGTTTTCCATGCTTTGTGGAAGCAGGCACTGGCTGAGGGCATCAGCATGGCCCAGAGCTTTGCCCGGCCAATGGATCAGCTGGCATTTGTATGCTGCCATGAAAATTGTCCGTCTCATCATTTGCAGCGATAATAAGTTTGGAGTGGACTGGTCTCCCGCAAGGTGACCCAGAAGTGGTTTGTGGTGGTTTGTGTTCAAAGTCTCTCCCATATAGATATTCATGAAACCGCTTGACCCCAGCTATGGCAGCCAGTGCCTCCTTGTCCATCTGGCTGTAGTTCCATTCTGCTGCTGATAGAATTCTGGAGTAAAACTCAATCAGGGCCTTGGTTCCATTTGGCATCTGGTGGCTAAGGACAGCCCTGATGCCAAATGGAGAGGTGTCACAATTCAGGATGAGTCTCATGGTCTCATTATATTGTATTAGGACACTATCAGATGACAAAAGTCTCTTGACTTCAGCGAAGGCAGTGGCTTCCTTGTGAGCCAAGGTCCATTTCGTCGTCTTCTCTAATAATTGGTGTAACAGTTCAGCCACTCTGAATGGTCTCATTATATTGTATTAGAACGCTATCAGATGACAAAAGTCTCTTAACTTTAGCGAAGGCAGTGGCTTCCTTGTATGCCAAGGTCCATTTCACCTTCTTCTCTAATAATTGGTGTAACAGTTCAGCCACTCTCACCTTCTGTGGCAGAAAAATACCATAAAAGTTTAATAGGCCCAGAAATGCCTTGAGTTCTGTCTGATTTTTAGGTGTGGAGGCTTCCTTAATAGCCTTGACTTTGTTTTGGTGGGATGTATTCCCAAGCTGTCAATTAAATATCCTAAAAATTCAACTAGAACACTATCAAACACTAGAACATCATCAAAGTATGGTATCACCCCTGGAATGGCCTGTAGAAGGTGTTCCATTATGCTTTGAAACAGTCCTGATAGCACGATTATGCCAAATTGCAGCCGGAGGATTTAAATGCCTTTCCATGTGTCACAATCATTTGTGCCTCTGAGGTGGCATTATCCACTGGAAGCTGCTGATACACTTGGGCTAAATCGAGTTTTGCAAAAGTTCTGCCCTTTCCTAGGGAATGTAATAAATGCTGTACAACTGGTACAGGGTAGGCACTCTGTTGCAATGCCTTGTTGATCGTGTATTTATAGTCTGCACAGATGCAGATTCAGCCATCTGGCTTGATTGGTGTGACAGTTTGGGGTTTCCCATTTAGCATGATCTACTAGCTTCAAAACCCTCTAAGCAATCAGTTTGTCTAATTGGTTGTCAATTTTGGGCCAAAGAGCAAGAGGGACTCTTCACGGTTTCATTTGAATAGGACGATTTTGGGGTCTACGCTGAAAGAGATGGGTGTCCCTGTATACTTGCCTAAACTCCCATTGAAGATGTCTGCGAACTCCTTGATCAGCTCATCAATGTTGTTATCTTGTACAGCGTGGATGCCTGTCACTCCTAAGCCCAGGAAATCAGTCTAAACCGAGCAGGCTTGGCAGGGCGCTGTCCACCACAGTCAGCTGAAGTGGTCCAACAAATTCTTTAAATTGGACTTGGAAGTACCGGCTTCCTATGGCAGGTTTACAGTTCCCTTGATAGTCCTTTAACTACACCCGCTGGAACTTCAGATGCTTCTTTGCTAGCCCCAGAACCACCTTTTTTATGATTGTCCAGAATACAGTGGTCATGGGTGCCTCTGTGTCAATTTCCATTTCATATGGAGATCCTGATTTCTTGGCACAATGTGCGCTTGTGCACCCGATGATCGTTTGGTGGGCTTCTTTTGTCTGCAGCTCAATTTCCTCCCTGCCTCAGTCTCTGGAAATGTACTTTCTGGGGTCCCATCTGGGGGGAAGGCTGCAGCTGATGGTATAGGGCTGGTTGGTGGTGCAGCAAACCTTTGCAATGTGCCCCTTCCAATCACACCTTTGGTAGATGGCGCCTTTGAACTTACATGCTGCCCTGGGGTGATTACCCCTACATCTGGCACAAAAAGACTGCATTTATTTTGCCTTTGGGTTTCCTTTATTTCTCTTGTAGCGCAGGTGGTGGATTTCTTCATCCTCATCGGTCGATTTTTTGCATACTGTGCTTTCCTGATGCATGGTAGCCATTCTGGATGAGTGATGTGGGCTGCTCGCTTTCTGTATTGCTGCCACTGAACTTGTTTGAGGATTCTGTTGCTCTCGCCTTGTCTAGTGCTGTTTGCAAAGTGAGATCAGGCTTTGCTAGCAATTGCCTCTGTAGATTTTTATCTTTCATGCCCGGACAAGCCTATCTCGTATTGCATCATTCAGGTGGTTTTTGAATTTGCAGTATGCTGTGGCTTTTCTTAGCACTGCAACATATTGGTTGATCGACTCCCCCTCCTCTTGATCCCTGCGGCCAAATTCACAATGGCCAACGGCATGGGTGCATAATACATTCTGAGTGTGTTCTGGAGATTGTCCCTGGTACTGTCTGGTTCGGATAGTGCTTGACCCATATTGAAGACTTCGGGTCTGCAGTAACTTAGGAAAAGCGCCCTTTTCCTATTGTCTGACAGACCAAAAAGGTCATTTGCTTCCATGAAATGTTCAAAGCGAATCATGTAGGCTTTCCAATTTTCTATGACCAGGTTGAATGGAGCTGGTGGGCATGCATGGAACATCTTGGGAGGCCGATGCAGATTCTTGACTTCTGAGATGATAGCCATTGATGCCGGCTGCAGTTCAGCTCAATCTCACTCAGCTCCTTTGTCTTTGTCCTTTGTTCTTCTTCAAGATTCTACCCTCGTCGCCATTGTTAAGTTGGGTGATTAAAGAGATGGGACACAGAGTTCCAAAACAATAGCTCTTTATTCAGCAAATAGATACAATGCAGCTGCCTTTCCAATAGCTTGCCCTTTTAAGGGGAGCTTGCCCTTTTAAGGGGAGCTGTCGGACAGCTCAACCAATAATATTCAATCTATTTTCCTGCCAGAAAGGTGGACCAATGTATTTAAACTATTATTTCCCACCTGGAAGGTGGACAAATTTATCTGTTAAGTATGCCTATGTTCCTTGGCTTCACTCCTCGTTAGCATACTTAACAGATACATTTGTTCTGCATTTTTCCTCATAAGCAACATTTTGCAAACTATCTCTTTTAATACAAAGCATTAAGTATATTCACAAATGTATACACAATTCTATTGACACTTTTTCCAAGTTTATACATTTTTGAATATATGTTTTGGTTAAAAAAACTTCATTGCATAACCTGTACATTTTTTGTGATAATTACATTTTAATTAACATATTGTTTCAGGAAAGCAATGTTTCTGTTAAAATGTGTGGCTAAATAATTTATCATCGACACATGCATGGGTATATCATTTTCACTGTTGCTATAGCCAAATGAGCTATTTACAGTTGATATCAGATTTTTAGGTTTTTTAGTAGTTTTTCTTTTGTCCTCAGTATATATTTTTAAAGAAAAATGCTGAGAGATCTCTTCATGGATTTTCTTATGATAGTGCTTATGTGCATACATTTAGGATCTATGTCATAAAAATAATAATGCATAAATAGAGATTATACAAACTTATTTTAGTCAATATTTCAAATACTTCAAAAAATAAAGGTCCATGTAAGTGATTCTTAATCACTTTAGTTTCTCAGAAGTTAGTTGTCAAGCATATAAATAACTGAAAAGAACACTCTACCCTGTATCTCCCGGGAGTTTTCTGTTTTTAAGAAATAGCAGCCTGAGTGCGAAGGATATCAATGATGAACAACTATTGGTGGCAGAATAAGACTTTTGGAGACAACACAACTTTACTCTGTCTGCTTGGTTAATTCTTGCAAGGCTGACAGGATTCTGTTTCAACCTGAGAGGAAACCTTTTCCCAAGGCTCCACTACATTTTAGGAACATAACAGTAAAATCCTTCTGTCATGATAGAAAGGCTGTGAAATACAAGCACTAAGAAATGAAAGTAAATAAAATGATTGACACCTCTTACTCCTTGACTGCAGATTTTTTAGAAGTCAGCAGGATTTCCTAATGTTATTTCTAAAGCTAGACAGAAAAGCAAGCCAAAGGGCTTTTCAAAGCAAGCATGGTGGGGCAATGTTCCCTCTATTAAAAATGAACAGGGTTCCTTATTCACCCTGAGTCACATTTTAAGGAAAAATAACTAATGGCTCTATGTAATTTGTAATCCCTTTTTAAACATCTAAACATCTTTTGGAGTATTTCTGTTAGGGAATATGGGTGCAGATGTAACAATGTAATTGGAGATTAATTTATTTTGTCAGTGGACTAGCTATCTTATTTTACAAGATTTTTTACCCCCGGCTCTTTGAGCCCTGATTGAGCCCGGATTGTTTACTAGGTATGTGTCATAGCACATATTTGTTGAGTGGGAGATAGATGGTATTCGTTTCAGTTTAAGTTAGCAAACAAAGGTTAACAAGCTGGAGAAGCTTGTGCAGGATTTTTGTCTTAGTAAATATTTTGTCTACTCTTCATCCTGAGATGATGATCTTACATTTCAGTTAAAAATGATATATGTGTTTGTTTATTCAACTAACTTTATGATGTCTATTTTTAGTAATCTTTAGACATATTGGATTAATGGATGATCTTTCTCAGTCATTTCTCCTGCCTCCATTTCTACCTATATAAGACCTAATCTTTCATTTTAATAGAACTATTATTTTTCTGAAGAGCACCACACTGAATTAGCCAAAGCTCAAATCAGCATCACACTGAATGAGCATGCTTTGTAAGAGAGCGAAATGTATATCCTGAACTTAAATTTAATGAAAATACATTCCGGAAAAAGGAAAGCCTAGCCACTTTCATAAAATTGCCAAAAATGCCAATGTGGAGTTTAACTCAACTCAATGGAAGTTTTGTTTTTAACATAAATGAACTATTTCTGGTATAATGGAAATACAGACTTTCCTGAAAAATGAACAAAATTTTGTCTTGGGCTCACATATTTCTCAGCATCTTGTTGTTATCTTCATATCACAGGGGATTTTTAAAAATTTAAACTACTTTCCCATAATATTTGAACTCAGAGAATAGTGGTTTACTTAAGCTATAGCAAGAGAGAGGAAAATCAAATTTAATGCATTTTCATACTTGCAGGCTTGTAATGAAAACCATGGTCTTCTACTATGTCTTAATGAAGCCTGGGTGAAGAATTTTTAATTAATTATGATTATAATCAGTAAGAGCTTACCTCGTATATATATGAATATTATATGTAAGCATTATTAATTATTTTCAATTAACACTGTTTAGTGAAGGTCAACTCTATAGGATCTTTTCCATTGCAGATGAAAGGAGAAAATCTCTAGAAGGAAGAAAGAAAGGGCATTTATATATTTGAAATAAGAACATTTAATGCAGGGGTGAAATCTAGCAGGTTCTGACTAGTTCTGGAGAACCGGTATTAGAAATTTTGAGTTGTTCAGAGAACCAGCAAATACCACCTCTGGCTGGCCCCAGAGTGGGGTGGAAAAGAAGATTTTGCAATATCCTTCCCCTGGAGAGGACTGAGAATGGAGATTTTGCAGTATCCTTCCCCTGCCATGCCCACCAAGCCACATCCACAGAACCGGTAGTAAAAAAAATTGGATTTTGCCACTGATTTAATGTGAAGGCACATGCATTTTTAAGTTTAAGAATATATATTCTTAAAGTACATTAGAGTACATTTTTACTTTCATTTCTACTCCTTGTCTTTCCCTTCTAGTGAATAAGAATGCCCACTAGTAGTCATGTCATGTCATGTTATAAAAGTTTGGAACAAGATAACTGTTCTTTTGAAATTAATGGAGCTTGGAGTCTATTAAAAGTTATTTTGAAACATTTTTCATTCCTTCCTTTTGATTTTTTAAAAACCAACGAGGCTTAATAGAGTTTCTCCTTTTTCATGCAGTGTTGTGTGCAAAGTCTTCATCTTCATCACTGTTTCTTCTTTGAAACAAGAAGAGACCATCTTTAAATAGAAATAATGCTAGCTTCTGTTAAAATGATTTAAGTCCAACTAAGCCTGTTCTTTTCTATATTTCAAAACAAAATTGAAATCCCTTTGTCCAGTTTTCTTTCAGCTTGGTTTATTGCAATCTTGCCAAGACCAATTGTGATTTAAAATGTCTTGGGATTTCTATAGGACAAATCTACAGATCTGGCACTATGACAACTATCTCCCTTTCAGCATACATGATACAAATTCCAATCTGAGCACCATATTTCCTAACATGATGGCTTCTCCCTACTCCCTTTGCCTGCTTTCTTTTATCATATATTGAATCAAAATATATTTCAAACTTTTTTGCATTTGAACTTCCTGATAGAAAGAAACACAATCAGAGAAGAAGGGGGAGCTCAGGAATTGGCATGAGAACAAAAAGAGAGAAAGAATGATGTAAAAGACACTTTTGTCCCTTAGCAGGTTCCCAATTGCTGTGTGTGTGTGTGTGTGTGTGTGTGTGTGTGTGTGTGTGTGTGTGTGTGTGTGTGTGTGTGTAACTGCTATTTTACATTCATTACCAGGTACTTATGTTGTTCATTTATTTTATTTATTTATTTATTTTGTCACAACAACATACATAAGCATCACACAAAAAGATTATATAGTATATAAACATATATATGAAGAAATATAAAGAGGTATAAGTGTGTGTGTGTGTATATATATATATATATATATATATATATATATATATATATATTCTGAGGTTTTCATGAGTGTTTGTATGTAGGTCTTTGGTTGTTCGATGTTTCGATAAAGTCTCATTCGTCATCTTCAGGCTTCAGCTTAATTCGTCATCTTTAGGCTTCCGCTTAATTCGTCATTTTCAGGCTTCAACTGAAGCCTGAAGATGACGAATGAGACTTCGTCGAAACATCACCAAGACACTTCCAATTTTACACGGGAGAAAACCTGAACAACCAAAGATCTACATATATATATATATATATATATATATATATATATATATATATATATATAGAATAGAATAGAATTTTATTGGCCAAGTGTGATTGGACACACAAGGAATTTGTCTTGGTGCATATGCTCTCAGTGTACATAAAAGAAAAGATACGTTCATCAAGGTACAACATTTACAACACAATTGATGATCAATATATCAATATAAATCATAAGGATTGCCAGCAACAAGTTATAGTCATACAGTCATAAGTGGAAAGAGATTGGTGATGGGAACTATGAAACGATTAATAGTAGTGCAGATTCAGTAAATAGTCTGACAGTGTTGAGGGAATTATTTGATTAGCAGAGTGATGGCCTTCGGGAAAAAACTGTTCTTGTGTCTAGTTGTTCTGGTGTGCAGTGCTCTATAGCGTCGTTTTGAGGGTAGGAGTTGAAACAGTTTATGTCCAGGATGCGAGGGATCTGCAAATATTTTCACGGCCCTCTTCTTGATTCGTGCAGTATACAGGTCCTCAATGGAAGGCAAGTTGGTAGCAATTATTTTTTCTGCAGTTCTAATTATCCTCTGGTCTGTGTTTTTCATATATATATATATGAAGAAAAAAAGAAAAACAATAGGATAGGAACGGTAGGCACGTTTGTGCTCTTATGCACGCCCCTTATGTTCCTCTTAGGAATGGGGTGAGGTCAATAGTAGAAAGTTTTTGGTTAAAGCTTTTGGGATTATGGGAAGAGACCACAGAGTCAGGTAAAGTGTTCCAAGAACTGATGATTCTGTTACAGAAGTAATATTTTCTGCAATCTAGATTAAAGCAGTTAACATTAAGTTTAAATCTATTGGTTGCTTTTGTGTTATTGCAATTAAAGCTGAAGTAGTCTTTAATAGGAAAGACATTACAATAGATGATTCTATGAGTTAAACTTAGGTCTTGTTGAAGGCGACGGAGTTCCAAGTTTTCTAAGCCTAGGATTTCAAGTCTGGTGGGATAAGGTATTTTGTTGTTTTCAGAGGAGTGAAGAACTCTTCTTGTAAAATATTCATATCAGGATAATTATGCTTTTAATAATTGCAGGTTTGAAATCAAAGTCCAAATCAAAGGTGGCACCTGATACCAACATTTGCGCTTAGTGTGCTATTTCTTGAGCATTACAAAGATAGCACCAATGCCCAATTAAATACTACATGTGGCACGGAGGTGAAATGTTCCCGGTTCGGACCAGATCGGGCGAGTAGGTAGCGGAGATTGGGGCTGGTTTGCCGAACTGGGAGCAATGGCTGGCTGACCACGCCCCCAAACTGGTCCATGGCCCGCAGTCCTGCCATGCTTACCTGCCTTCCATGCTGCATTCCAAGCTGCCTTTCTGGTGCCCCAATGTCCAGCTTGTGAAGGCAGGCAAGCGGAAGCCCACATGGAAGGCAGGCAAGCATGGCAGGGCTGCGGGGAAGGAGCTAGCAGCTTACTTGCCTCCCCTCCCACTCAAGCAGTAGCTTCCCTGCTCAGCCCCGACAAGCTATCCATCCATGGTGCCCGCACCAGCTCCGGAGAGAAGCAGAGAAGAAATGCTGCTGCTTGAGATGGGTGGGGGGTGAGGAGAACGGCGACACTCAGGAAATAAGTCAGGCGGAGCTGGCTGACTCAGGGCTGCTCAGAAGCGCCCCACTGCTGCCAGAAGTTTGGGTGGCTCGGCTTCAGATTGCTCCCTCCCTCACACACACACACACACACAAAACAGAGGTTGGAGAGGTCTCTTGCTCGCTCGTTCTCCAAGCGCCCCATGCACAGGCCATTTGAGGAAAGAGAACATGGCTGGGCACATTTGGCTGCAGGAGGAGGCCCGGGTGGAAGGAAGCTTTTTCTCCAGCATCCCCCTCCCCTCTTTGGATCGCCCTGCAAGAGGAAGGTTGTGCCTTTGCAGAAACAGGGTGGGCTATTTGTATAGAGGATTGGCGGGGGGATGCGCAGTCCTCCGGGATGAAGAGCAGGGCAAGAGAAGGCTCCAAAGTTCACTTGGGCACTTGAGAGGGAAACTCAAAGCGTTGGGGGCTTCAGAAAGGTAGAATGTGCTTTTGAGCAGCTCCTGACTTCTGTAACATTCTGTGAAAGACAGAATGTGCTTTTGTGTCAGAATGTGGAGCTCCTGGCTCTAACAGTGAGTGACGTGAATGACGTCAAGTAGGCCACGCCCACCCAGTCACATGACCACCAAGCCATGCCCACCAAGCCATGCCCACAGAACTGGTAGCAAAAAAAATTAAATTTTATCCCTGATGTAGCAGTCATATCATGATCAACACCCAATTAAATACTACATGTGGCAGTTATATCATGATCAACGCCCAATTAAATGCTACATGTGGCAATCATACCATGATCATGGTATGATTGCCATGTGTAATATTTAATTGTATCAGGAGCCATCTTTGATTAAGACTTCAAACCAGCAATTATTTAAAGCATAATTATCATCACTTGAACAATGTAGGTACCTGGTAATGAATGTAAAAGTAGCAGCTAAATATCTAAATAAGCTAACCTACTTCTTCCTTCCATAATTAAGAATTATTTAACTTAATTATTAGAGATTGAAAGCCCAGGCCAGACCCTATATTTTCTCTCTTAAAGCAGGTTCTATTCCTTTTTTTAATCCTTTAAAATAATTAATACCAAGAGTGAGTTATAAAATACAGGTGCTAGATCATGGCTTTTTATTTCAAATGCAGTGATTTGGCTTAAGTAAAGCTTCTCACATGTAGATCTTTATGATATTTGATTCTAAACCACCAACATATTGTTGTTCATATCATCAATAGCAAAAATATGTTACGTTTAAAATTAATTATAGTTACATAACAGTTTGAAGGTATAGTTTTACAGTGATATTCCAGGAAGTCTATTTATTGCTTCAATTTTCATTGAATATTTTTCTGCAGATCAGATTAACTGCCAGAGCTGTGAAGGGTCAAGTCACATGTTCGTTTAAACTTTACTTTCATTAAGCACTTACTATTTGCTGTCAAGCATGTTTTAAAAGGCTTTTAATCCACTTGAATAGCTAGAGGATCTACCTAATTTTTACCAGAGAAAAGATGAAAGATTGAGTGAAATGTCATGCTTTAAAATATTGAACAGGAACATTTTACATGTTTATTCAAGCAATTTCAAATTAGCAGACTTTTTTTAGTACACATGGCCACATTAGCAGGAAGACGCATATGTATTATTTATTATTAGTTCTTAGTTCACTGGGATTCAACTGTTGTCCTTTGGCTTCATAGAAAAAAATCAGCAAGTGGTAATATTGATGAATATAGTTGTACATTTCTGGAAAAATATATATAACTGAACTTCATATAAATGAGAAACTTTTTTTTAAAAAGCTGTTCATCCCTTGATTAAGGGAACAGGGGATCTCACAAGATTTTGGTGGCAAAAGGAAAGCAGGCATGACCACATAATTTGCTCTTAAGACAATAGATCTGCAGGTAACCAGGAACAAGAAAGAAAACTATTCCGTTAAGCAGCTAGTAGTGAGCCCCAACAGATATCTAGTTATACTCACCTGAAATATGCAACCTATTAATGCAAATCTTTATTCTTCATTGTTCTTATGGTACTCAGGGTCAGAGATAGAAGTAATGAATTGTTAATCATATATATATATAACTTAAACCCTTTGGGTTTTACTTGAACAACTCCTTGCCATCTCAGTCTATTTTCATCCAGTTTTAAACAGGTTCTGACAGTGATTCTTTTAAAGACCTCTACGTTTTTTCCCCCTCCCAATATGCCATTAACCTTCCTGTTCCTTAGTTCTCTTTATTATTAGATTTATCTTCCATATGTCTGTTATCAATGGTTTTGTCAAAATCACTTTTTGGCTGAATTTCTTTTATCTGGTATGACAGTTAGTACAGAGAAGAAGTTCCTTCAAAAACTTAAATTAAAATCTATGACTGCACAGACCTTTTAGAAAAGATTACATACCAATTAAATGATAGTGACAGTTCTGCTTCTTAGACGTCTGGGAGCCAATGTCACTCAGGGAACTGTGGTGATACATAATGCTCTGTGGGATAGCATGATGGCACTAGATTTAGAAGACGACCCATCCAGGTCTGGATTTAAATCTTTGTGCAGCTATTCTGCTTTCATTGTGTAACTTTTGTGTTGTGTAGTTTCCATGTACTAATAACAGGAAATAGCTATCCTGAATTCTTTTCTTTGAGAGCTCCTTGAATTTTTGAAAGAAAAGACCTTTAAGAAATTATTTCAAGGGAGAAGAAACCTTCAAATAAATGATGACATACAGAAAGGGATACATTTATCCTTGATATTGTTATGGGAGGACCAAACAGAATATAAAAATGTCCTACTTTTTGCATTACAACCATCTCTCAAGTGGTTTTCTGTCTTCTAAGGCTTCAAGTGAATCCCAAGGGAAGGTCTCATAAAAGAATTCTTCTCAAAGATCATTTCTGTAATGGTGTTACCATGAAGGGTTGTTGGTTTTGAAAAATTGCTAGAGCAGTTATTCTTCTGTTGGAGAAATCATCCATCCAAATTATCTGCCCACAAATCTCATGAGGAATTTCGAAAGCTTGATTGAGTATTCTTCCAAAAGAGAAATTGTACCTATAAGAGGAAAAAATCCCTATAGAAATTTAGTTAAACTTAAGAAATTGAGTCCATCATGAAGCACTTCTACTGAGCAACCATATCTATATCTATATATATATATAGTCTACTAAGAAACAGGAGAAAACAAACCAGTAAAAAAGATTAAGCAAAGCTACGCAAATTGTAACTTTCTCTTGCAAGCCTCCTGTATGCAATCAATCTAAATCTCTACCAAGAACAATCTGTTCCCTCACCAGAAATCTGATGTGGACAGATAGAGAGGTTCACAAATCCTGCTAACTCATCATATAATTTGGTCTGAATTAAATGTATTAGAATAGTCTACCTTATTGTGGTAAACTATGGATAAAGAGAGCACCATTTACTATGCTGTGTGCTCCGAATGTGTTTGCAAGAGCCCACCCACTTCCCTTTTGGCTTTTCTTCACTTATCCAAATGGCCTCAGTCATATCCACTGCCAGCATATGAACTCTCATTTTATCGTCTAAAGAATTGTGGGCCTTAGAGATGGATACAGCATTTATTTGCACTTCCCACTTATATTTTTTGCTACGTCTGCTATAGAAAATAAAGAGTTTTTAAAACCATCTATCAGTTCACTTAGAATTCTATAGGACAGCCTGGGAACTTGGAAATGTTCTTGGAATTCTGAGAATGGTCATTCCAATCCATCCAAGGAACATAAAACCAGAGAATATTTTAGTCTGCCTCCTCAATGAGAATTCTCTCCAATGATGCTAAATTCTATTTGAGAGTTGTTACAGCATGGGTAGCACTGCTGGTAGCCTGTCTGTCTGATTTTATTTGCCAGATAAGGTCTCAAACAATAGATAAAGATGATTGAGGAATCTTGGGCAATGGCAATTTAATTTGTCAAGTATTTATGCTTTCAGTCACTGTCTTTGAAGTATTCTTCTGTCCATCGACCAGTGGTTCATGTTTCAGAATCCTTTACTCATTCATCCTTAGAATAGTGTTCATGATATCTGACTCCATCTTCCTGGGCAGGATCTGATTTATTACGTTGAATGATGCAATTCCTCATTAAGAATTTAGTGTTTGGGTTATCAGGTGGCTACTGAATAAGAACCATAGACAATATACAAAATTATGTGATCGGGCTTGATAAATTGAAATTTACAGCTTGAAAATTAATGAGCAGTTACGATCGGCCTCTCCTATCCTCTTCTCTCCCTCAGGCTTGCCCCATAAAAGGCTCCCCTATCCTATCCCCTACTTTCCCTCAAGTTTGCTGCATAGAGGCCTCTCCTATCCTATCCCCTTCTCTCCCTCAGCCTTGCCCCACAGAAACCTTCCCTATCCTATCCCCTGATTGCTGCTGTGAAAGTAAAACAGAAGTGAAATTCATCTCCTCTGCTTTGTGTCTTGCATTTGGAACAGATTTCTTTTCAGGTGGGAAGGGGGAGTAGAACTCCTTAGCATCAGACTGTGCTAATCATATTATAGGAAATACTAATGCTCTGATGGTCATTTCAAAAAAAAAAGCCTTTCTTAATGAGCACCTAGAAGCAAAGAGGAACGTAAGTGGCAAATTTCAAATTTGTAGGCTTTACAGTTCTGGAGATTTTGTGATTATGGCATGAGTAGTTTTCGCTTTTCTATATATAGATATAAAAAATGGATTTTAAGAGATAAATCACTGGTAACCTGGGCAAGGAAGATTTAAAAGAGAAAATAATTATGGTAAAAATCAAGGAGACAGTTAGGACCTTTGCCATTTGCGAGAAAGTCTGAAAGTGTTTGTAAATGAGGCAATCATGCGTATAACCCTTTTGTTATGATGCCTTTTTTTGAAAGAGCAATCCAACAAAATACTGAGTCATAGGGCCAGATTCTCATCTGATGTAAATAATGCTGTATAATGCTTAACATCAATGGTCTTCCATCTCCTTATGACTTTTGTTTAACTATTATCTTAAAGTGGAATAAAATTGTCTTTTTGTATAGTGCTGTTATTGTTATTAATTGCGAAGTCATGTCTGACCCATTGCGACCCCATGGACAACGTTCCTCCAGGCCTTCCAGTTCTCTACCATCCATTTAAGCTCACTGTTTCATAACTCCATCCAGCCACCTCATTCTCTGCCATCCCATTCTTCTTTTGCCCTCAATATTTCCCAATATTAGGCTCTTCTCCAGTGAGTCCTTGCTTTTCATTAGGTGGCCAAAGTATTTGAGTTTCATCTTCAGGATCTGGCCTTCTAAAGAGCAGTCTGGCTTAATCTCCTCTAGGACTGACTGGTTTGATCACCTTGCAGTCCAAGGGACTCACAGGAGTCTTCTCCATCACCATAGTTCAAAGGCCTCAAGTATTTGGCGGTCAGCCTTTCTTATGATCCAACTTTCACAGCCATACATTGCAACTGGGAAAGCCATAGCCATGACTATGTGCACTTTTGTTGGCAGGGTGATGTCTCTGCTTTTTAGTATGTTATCTAGATTTGCCATAACTTTCCTTCCCAAGAGCAAGCATCTTTTAATTTCTTGGCTGCAGTCCCCATCTACAGTGATCTTGGAGCCCAGAAAAATACCTCCATTTCTTCCCTATCTATTTGCCAGGAATTGAGAGGGCCAGATGCCATGATCTAAGTTTTCTTGATGTTGAGTTTTGTTGTGTATGTGCAGGCACATACACAACAAAGGTTTCAGTCCAGTCTGTGCTAACCACAGAAAAATACTTTAATTCTATTGGCTAATGGCCATCAGTACTAATGGCGGGAAAATACTTTGACTCTATTGGCTGACTGGGACTTGAATCTATCTCCTGGGTCTGGACTGGTTTGAATCCTTAGGGCTAGGTATTACAGGAGTGAATGCCATGCATGAACTGACCCCAGATAAACTGTTGGAGAAATTTGCTGAGGTTTTCAATGGGAAGCTGGGAACAAAACAGAGCTCTTATCTTTGTAGAATGGAACTACATCCAACTAGACAAAGAAGCACTGGCTACAATTGCCAGAGTCAAGAGATTCCACAAATACATGTATGGCTGACCATTTGAACTGATCACAGACACCAAACCATTACTAGGACTAATTGCTGGGGACTGACAAACACTGCAGGTCCTATCCCCATGGAAGACATGACGGACCATATTCCTGATGGCTTACAATTACAAACTCACACACCAACCCAGGAAATAATTGAGCCATGCCAATACCCTCAGCCAGTGCCCGCTATCCGTCACTGGAAGACCCAGCTCCAACATCAATGATCCTGCTAATCAAGACATTGCCAACCAGCCCAATCACAATAGCCGAAGTCACCTGTCATTCCAACAAGGACCAGACAATCTCACAGATACTGGACTGGGTATGGAGGGGATGTCCCAAGGAGTCAATAAGAAACAGAGTTCAAGCCATTTTACACCTGGCAACATGAATTGTCTGTGCAAAGAGGATGTTTACTGTGGGGAAACTGCACAGGGGTAGTGATTCCCCCCAAAATAAGGCAACCAATCCTAGAAACACTACATGAAGTCACCCCGGAATCAGGAAGACGAAGGTACTGGCATGTAGCTACATATGGTAGCCCAAAATGAACAACACTATTGCAGCATGGGTCAGTTCGTGCCAGCCTTAACAAGAATCAAGGCCAGCACCCCATCAGTGCCAACACAGGAGTAGGAGACACCTAAGTTACCATGGTCCAAGATACACATCAATTTTGTGGGACCATTCCATGGGCAAACTTTCCTAATCATGGTGGATGCCTACTCAAAATGGCTAGAAGTAAACCTGATGAAGATGACCACAAAAGAAATGGTTATCTGAGCCCTACAAAAGTTGTTCGCAACCCACAGATTGCAAGATGTTCTAGCATCGGACAATGGCCCACAGTTCACTGCAACACAGTTCAAATTGTTTTTGGCAAGCCAGGGCATCCGCCATGCCCTCATCACACCCTTCCACCCAGCCAGCAATGGACAAGCAGAGAGAATGGTGTGAACTACAAAAGAGGCACTGGCCCATATGGGTCCAGGAGATTGGAAGGCCTGGATGAACAAATACAGGCTGGTACAACACATCACATCCAGCGCCACAACAAACAGAAGCCCAGCTGAGCTGTTAATAGGCTGCTGACTACGAACTAACCTGGACAGACTGCATCCAGACACTCAGCAGAAGTCCCCACCAACTCGGCCAGCCAAGTACATTAACCAGGGACAACGTGATATGTGCCCAAAACTATGCCAGCTGCCTCCCCTGGCTGCCGGCCCGAGTTGTGGAAATGACAGGACCATACCCCAACTGAGTACAATTAGAGGGCTGCAGGGTATGGCACTGGCACATTGATCAACTCCAAAGCCGCCTTGGAGGAATCAACCACAGTTGACCAAACAAAAAGGCCCAACTACCAAATGACGCAGAAGGAAAAGGAGGAGGCCGAGCCCCAATACCTGGAAGGCTGAGTTCCATGCAGCCAAAGTCAATTGCTGCTGAGGCCCAACTGCTGCCGCAGTTGAGTCCGGACGGGCTCCACCCAAACAACTCCAGAAGAGTATCGTGACCAACTATCCAATCCTCTCGACGAATCCTTGCAAATGAGGGAAGAACAAAAGGATTCCACCCAAGGACCTGCTGCTACAGCCGACTCATGGAGAATGGGAGAAGTCCGTAAGTCAGAGTACGCCCACCGTAGACCTGCATACTTGGAAGACCATGCCTATAGCATAAAAGCTGGAGACTGTCGGCTCCAGCTAGGTGGGGAGGGGTGTTGTGTATGTGCAGGCACGGCCAGAAGGTTTCAATCCAGTCTGCACTAACCATGGGAAATACATTAATTCTTTTGGCTAATGGCTGTCAGTACTAATAGCGGGAAAATATCTTGAATCTACTGGCTGATGGCTGACAGCTCTCTGAATAAAAGAGTGGTGCCAGCCTGCAGCCTCGTTCAATAGTTAGAATGTAACTAATAAAGAGATTGTTGCTACAACCAGCTTCGACTCCATTCTTCATATGAATCTAACAAGTTTCAAGCCAACTTTTGCAATCTCCTTCTTCACCGGCATCAAGAGGCTTTTTAGTTCTTCTTCACTTTTTGCCATTAAAGTGGTATCATCTGCATATCTGAGGTTGTTGATATTTCTCCCAGCAATCTTAATTCCAACTTTTGATTCATCTAGCCTCACCTTTCTCATGATATGCTCTGCATATAAGTTAAATAGACAGGGTGACAGTGTACAGCCTTGCCAGACTCCTTTCCCAATTTTGAACCAATCCGTGGTTCTGTGTCCAGTTCTCACTGTTGCTTCTTGAGCCGCATATAGATTTCTCAAGAGACAAATAAGATGGTCTGGTACTCCCATCTCTTTAAGAACTTGTCACAAATTATTGTGATCCACACAATCAAATGCTTTAGCATAGTCAGTGAAGCAGAAGTAGATGTTTTTCTGGAACTCCCTAGCTTTCTCCATGATCCAGCGTATATTGGCAATTTGATCTCTAGTTCCTCTGTATAGTGGAGATGCATAAAGATCTTGGAAATCAAGCTTTCAGGGCCAATGCTCATTGTTAAGCTATATTTCATTTCATGCTCACTTTTCAGCCCAATAATTGCTAACCAAAGAATTGTGACAACTGGCTCTGAAATTCACAAAATTGTACTGCTATTTTTGTCTGATAAAGAGCAACCAGAATTAGTAACAGCAGGAGACATCAATTAATGTGCAATGAATCTGAATGTATACATACCTATGAGATCTCAAAAACAAAACAGATAAAAGTCAGGAATGAGACAAAATCAAGAAAGTAAACAGAAATCAACACATGAAAGTCCAGAATATAAAGGCAGAGAGCACTGCAGAGCTGAAGTTTAAGAATAAAATTGAAAGAAAAGGCTGAAATTTCAAAATCCTAAGATGTCAAGATAACTAGATAAAACTGGAAGCAGATTAGGATATTATTTCCAGCAAACTAATTGCATTTTAGCTGGATGCTTTTATAGTCAAACCTTCTTTGCTGACTTTTATTCCAGCTATTTCTCAAATAAGAGACTGAAGAGAAGAGACTCAAGAAACCTCTTTGTATTTCAGTCACTGTGGAGCAGTGATTGCAATAGTGAGCTTCTATGTGCAGATAGCAGCCTTTCAAGAGATTTGAGAGAATTCCAGGTCCTGCTTTAAATGCAGGTTAAACTGAGCTTGCACTTTTTATTAAGAACTCTTATCTGATCATAAAATCTCTCCTGAGGCATTGCTTAGTTCTTTATAAAAGTGACCAACTAATCTTCAGTGATAAGATCCCCCCACAAAGGGAAACACTGAGAATTTAAGAAAATTGTAAATGTTATTTGCTTCTACATAAATAGTTTCATGAAATGCATAGTTTTTTGCTTGTCTAGTTAGTGTGAAGATGTCATAATTAAAAATGAAGCCAGCACCTAGGCAGACAGGACAAAAAAGCCAGGAACCTTGTTCAAAAGATCCACTGGGGAGGAAGATAGAAAGGAAACAAATTTTTGAGGAAGAACAAAAAATCACCTGAACCAAGCAAAGGAAGTTGGACCTGAGCATCTAGAAAAACTCAATCCTGTTTAATCAAGAAAGCAAGAACATTAGGGATAAAATGGGGTGCTGAAGCCCACCCCTATCTGGATGCAGACTTGGTGGCTTCCATCCCTCCAGTTCCTGACTAATTGAGAAGGATAAGTGCAGCTGAGTATATGTGCACATGACAAAGAGCAAATGTACACTGTAATCAGTAAAGTGTTGCTATTACTTTAAATTAATTGCATCTCCATATATTTAAAAAAAACCGAACCTGATGTGTCTTAGTATTCTGTGGAAAATGATTTCAAAGCTTATCATTGAGGCCTCAAGATTTGTAAAGCTAAAGCTTTTGAGTTTCCATGTCTTGTTTATGAATGGGAAAGATGATAAATTAGAGCTGGGGAGAATGAAGCATTGATCAAAGTGAAATAAGGTCTAGCGAAAGAAAGAAAGAAAGAAAGAAAGAAAGAAAGAAAGAAAGAAAGAAAGAAAGAAAGAAAGAAAGAAAGAAAGAAAGAAAGATTATTGATTATTATGATGATGAAATGAATACAAGAGTTTTAAAAGCAATCCAAAGTCACCAAAGAAGATCGAGTAATATAAGGGCAATACTAGATATGGACTGAATATAACTGAGTAAGAAATGGCAGATTTAAATGTCACAATTGAGATGTTTCCCTGGGGCCTCCTGATATTACTTGTAAGAAACCATCTGCCACTTTATGCACTTTATCTCAATTGTTCATTGCAGTTTATTTCTCACCCTCTTCATTTGCCAGTAATTTTTAGGTCTTGGACTACCAAGGTAGGCAGAACCAGGCACCTACATCCGCTGTTTCTTTTTGAGTATCACTGCTAAGTTCTCTTCCAAATCAGTTTGGAGTTGTAATGGTTTTCATGATTCCTCATCCAGAACTAACAGAATCTTATCCTCATCTGCAGATTTTTCTGAGAGGAGATGACACTGTTGCAATTAGCAACTGTCAGGCTAAGTAGAGCTTTATTCCTGAGGAGTCCTGTTTTGCAGTGTCCAGTGCATCTTTGTGCATGAATTATACGCATCTATGCTCTGAGGGTTTGACAAGGTTGCAGCCTCTAACTCACAGCAGTCTTAAATTATATAATTTATAATTGATTTTAAAGTATAGGAACATAGATTCTGATTTTATTATATATAAAAAATATCTTCAGAGTAGAAGTTGTTAAATAACAGGACCAATTATATGGTGAAGTTGACTTTGCTGGATGAGTTCAAGTAGAGACTGGTCAGTTTTCTGAGATACTTTAATTTGGATTCCCACTATCAAATTGTATGATAGATTTGATAGTGAAATAATTTTTTCCAACTTATAGATTCTATAAGCTCCAATATTGAGTGTATAAAGAAAGAGGCTAAGTTTGAGGGAAGAGATATCAGTTACATCAGTAACCAATAATTATTCAACTTAAAGACCAAGAAGTACAGGGCAGATTCCTTTGAAACACAGAAAAGGCAGGAAGAAGAAAATATTTGATTTAAATTGCCATGAGGGAGAAACTGTATCCTTACAGAAGACAATCAACTTGTTAACATATCTTCAATGAGTTCTTATTTAACCATACCATTTACAGTATCTCAAAGACTTCTTCAGAGTTCAAGCTGAACAATCAGTTTTGTTTTATTGTTTTGTTTTATTTATAAAAATATTAATATACCCGTGCTTCGGTACAAAACTATGTGATTGGGCTTGCTAAATCAACACTTACTCTCCCCTTCTCTCCCTCAGTCTTGCCCCCGGGGGTGGGTTCCAATTTTTTTTACTACCGGTTCCGTGGGTGTGGCTTATTTGGTGGGCGTGGCTTGGTTGTCATGTGACTGAGTGGGCGTGGCCAACTTGAAGTCACTCAGGACAAGGTGGGGTGGCACCTTGCTGTGAATGACATCAAGTTGGCCACACCCACCCAGTCACATGACCAATGCTGCAGAGACAGGGCGATTTCTCCCGGGGGACAGCCAGAGCTTCGCCACCTCCTCTTTTCCTCACAGGAGTTGCCTACACAACACAACACAACACAACAGACTCACACACAATGTAAAAGCAGCTGTACTTCACCCAAAATGGCCCCTGCAACAAGCAGGAACTTCACACAGCCACAAAAAGCTCAAAAACCAACTTTCACATTTTACACACACACAACACAACAAAACTGATTCTCTCTCTCTCTCTCTCTCACACACACACACACACACACAATGCCACATACATCTTTGTGACATTCTGTGTGTTTGTGTAGTTAGAGTGAAACATTACAGAAACACACCAAATCTCAGAAAGCTGCACAAATATTTTATTTTATTATTTTATTTTATTTATATTTTTTAGATCAGGGGTCTCCAACCTTAGTAACTTTAAGGTTTGTGGACTTCAACTCCCAGAGTTTCTCAGCTAGCAAAGGCACTGAGGACATGGATTGCAGTCAGGCAGGCAGATTCAGTTGCTAGCTGATGCAACTGATTGCACCAGCCAAAGGAAAGCGAGCCCGAAAGGAACAGTAATTATGTAAGTGAGGAGGGGGGATTGGGTGGGTCAGAGGAAAAAAAATTGTAAAAGGCTCCTCTGATGATCCCAGCTGAAGTTGCCTAATTGCAGCCCAGAAGCTCTTAACTCAGCTGGGATCACCAGAGGAGCCTTTTAAAATCTTTTGTAAAAAAACTTTTAAAGGGTTCTGATGATCCCTGCTCAGCTCCCCGATCATCAAAGGCTTTTATTTTTATTTTTAAAAGCCTTTTTTTGGCTGAAGAAAAGATGCTTTTAAAAGAAAAAAAAACCTCTTATGATTGGGAACCGGTTCAGGGGTGTGGCCAGCCAGCCATTACTACCAGTTCTCCGAACACCAGCAGATTTTTACTACCGGCTTTCGAGAACTGGAGTGAACCAGGAGCAACCCACCACTGCTTGCTCCATAGAAACATTTCCTATCCTATCCCTATCCATAGAAACATTCCTTGGTTGCTGCTGTGAAAGTAAAACTGAAAGTAAAACTCCTCTCCTCTGGTTGTGTTTTGCATTTGGAACAGATTTGTTTTCAGGTGGGGAAGGGGAGTAGGACCCCTTAGCATCAAAGCATGGAATAGATTTCTTTTCAGGTGGGGAGGGGGAGGAGAGGGCTGTTTGGAAAGTGAAACAATATTTGCTGCATGAGGAAGAAGGAGATAGGAAGGAGCCTGGCCGTGGCTTAGCTCAAGTGTTCTGTATTAAAGCTGCTTCCTGCTATGAAAGTAAAACTGAAAGTGAAACTCCTCTCATCTGCTTGTGTTATGCATTTGGAACAGATTTCTTTTCAGGTGAGGAGGGGAAGCAGAACTTCCTAGCATCAGAGCAGGGGTGAAATGCTACCGTATCAGACCAGATTGGGTGAGTAGGTAGCGGAGATTGGGTCTGGTAGCCGAACCAGTAGCAATTGCTGGCTGGCCATGCCCCTGAACCAGTCCACAGCCCGCTGTCCAGCCTTCGCAAGCTGGACACCAGGACATTGGGAAGGCAGCTCGCCACTTGCTCATCCTTCAATCGGGCCGGGGCTGATTCCTCGAGGCTCAGGAGCTGCCACCTGCCTCAACCGGGTTGGGGAATGCACCATTCCCCAACACCAGACTTGCCCTGTAGCTATCACCCACTCTTCCTTCACCACGCAGTGTGTACTTCTCTTCTCCAGTGGCTGGCTGCCAGGAAAGGCAAGCATCCAAAAGTTACCAGAGCCGCTCTCCTTCTTGAATATGCCACCACCATCGCTGCCTTGTTCCATGCACTAGCTGCACAAGCAGACACCGTTTATTTCATTTATTTATCAGTGGCAAGTTGGGTGTGTGCTTGCGAAGCTGGCGCATGGAACAAGGCAGCGATGGCAGCAGCATATTCAAGGAGAGCGGTAACTTTTGGATGCTTGCCTTTCCTGGCAGCCAGCCGCTGGAGGAAAGTAAGTACATGCCACGTGGCAAAGGAAGCGCGGGTGGCGGTTCTGGGACAAGGCTGGTGCACCATTCCCTGACTCGGTTGAGGCAGGTGGCAAGCAGGTGGCGACTCTGGGGCCTCAGAGAATGAGGCATCCCTGGGCCCCATCTCCTGACCGAAGGCGAAGGGCGAGCAGGCAGTGAGCGGGCAGCGAGTGGGTGGCAGTTCCAGTGAAAGGCCGGAGTCGGGGAATGGTGCATTCTCCAACCCAGTTGAGGCAGGTGGTGTCTCTGGGGCCTCAGGGAATGGTGCATCCCTGGGGCCCAGCCCCCAACCCAAGGTGAAGTGCGAACAGGTGGCATGCGGGTGGCAAGCGGGCGGAGAGGCTGCAGCTGCAGGCATTTTGCAAAAAGGGAAAAGGCAGAATAGAAATTTAAAAAAATTTCCTATTGGGTACTGTGGGCATGGCTTGGTGGGGGGATTGTGACTGAGTGGGCATGGCTGTGAGTGACATTGATTTGGCCACACCCACCCAGCAAGCCACACCCACAGAACCAGTAGCAAAAAAAATTAGATTTCACCTCTACATCAGAGCATGTTAATCATAATTGAGGCCTCTGGTGGCTCAACAGACTAATGCAGTCTGTTATTAACACAGCTGCTTGCAATTACTGCAAGTTCAAGTCCCACCAGGCCCAAGGTTGACTCAGCCTTCCATCCTTTATAAGGCAGGTAAAATGAGGACCCAGATTGTTGGGGGCAATAAAAGTTGTGACTTTGTATATAATATACAAATGGATGAGACTATTGCGTAACACAATGTAAGCCGCCCTGAATCTTCGGAGAAGGGCGGGATATAAATTCAAATAAAAAAAATAATATAGGAAATACTAAGGTTCTGATGGTCATTTCGAAAAATCCTTTCTTAGTGAGCACCTAGAAGCCAAGAGGAACATACATGGCAAATTTCAAGTTTGTAAGCTTTACGGTTCTGGAAATTTCTTGATTATGGTGTGGATGGTTTTTGCTTTTATATATATAGATTACCAAAGGCAAGAGGCTCCAAATGACAAGATAGACACTGTAATGATAGCCTCTTTTTGTATGTGTTGCAGACATGGCTTGCTTTTAAAAAGGGTCAAAACTTTATTCATGCAGAAGCAAGTGCTATCATTACTTTTTTGATCCCATCCATACCTTTGCAAACACCCAGTGTTTGCCTACACCTACGCTAAGTGATACGTAAGATACTCACAGTGGTTTATAATTTGACAAAATAAAGTAAAAATAAATATTATGGAAATAAATAAAAACAAAAGAAGTTAAGTCATGAAGGTGGAAGCATTGCAAATTTACATCAAAGTCTTGGCTTGAAAATTCTGACATTGAACTAGCCCCAATCCTGAGCTTCCTATTTCAGCACCTTGGGTCTGTGATTCCTTATGATTAATAATATTTCAGAAATGTTCCAGAAAAAGCATGACATGTTTCCAGATGTTTGGAATTAACATACAATCTTTGAAAATGGACAGGCTGGGCCTGATAAGAATAGCTTTATTTTGACCTTCCAATAAATCTTGAGAATTTGAAGTAGATTTCAGAGTATGTGTCTTTGTAGCACACTAATGGTATGTGGGAAAGACCTTGGGAGACAAGCAACAAAATTCTGCTTAAGTACTGATCATAGCCGGAAGCTGAATATTGGGCAGGACAACATGACCAGAAGAGGACTCTTCATAGTTTCTCAGGTTGTAAAGAAATCAGTGGGAGAATTGTACTTTCAGTGTTTCAAGATTCTGTTCATGTAGCTTTACAATAAAGTAGAATTAGCTTACCCAGTTGTATTTCCTGTTTGGTCTACCTGTTAAGGCTAAATTACATATGTACCATGACGACACAGGATGATCAATATATCATATACTCAAAATTTCCAGACATTAATCATGCTTCTAAAACTTCCTGCTAATTATAGCTATGTAAACAAAAATGAAATAATGTCAGTATCTTTTATCCATGAACTTTAGTACTAAATCATTTTGCTTTCTAAAGGTCTAGGAACAACTTTTCTAAAGTTAGGAGTTTAAAAAAGCAGCATTAGCATGTTAACCTTAGCAGTCTTATATGTAATTTGCAATCTACAATTAAAATTCACACCTCAGACTATCTAAAATTGTCCTTTTTTTTTTTTTGAAACAACTTTCTGACATTCTAATGAAAGACTGGTGAATGGATTGTGAACGCAATCATGATCCTTTGTATTTTTCTTTAATCAGCAAGTGACAATTCTGTGTACTTGTTTTTTATAAGTGGTAGAATGGGAGAGGGAGTCAAAGGCAGTTATGTATCATGTATGGTATCTTCATCAAGGAATAAAGGCTTTGTGATTGAAGCTATCTGGTATGCATTTCCCTTTTTGTAAAGAAAGAGTAGAAAATACTGTACAAAAGCCTCAGGATGAACAGGCTCTCAACTATTAGTTCTCCATTTTACCATAGCTATGGGACATTAAATCAGTTATTTATTTATTTATTTTATTTATTTATTTTGTCACAACATCATATAAAAAGATTATATAGTATATAAACATATATATGAGTAAATATTAGGAGGTATAAGCATATATATATATATATTTTATTTATTTATTTATTTATTTTGTCACAACATCATACAAAAAGATTATATAGTATATACACATATAAACATATATAGGAAGAAGAAAAGAAAAACAATAGGACAGGAATGGTAGGCACGTTTGTGCGCTTATGCACGCCCCTTATTGTAATAAACTTGTTAGTTTACAATTTCCAGAAAAGTCTGGCTCTGTCACTCACTGACATAAAATATTGGCTCTACTTAGAAGTAATTGGGCAGAGTTCAGTGACGGTGTACTTGCTCAGTACTGTCTCAGAATCAGTTCCTTAAAACAGGGGTCTCCAACCTTGGCAACTTTAAGCCTGGCGGACTTCAACTCCCAGAATCTCCCAGCCAGCTTTGCTGGCTGGGGAATTCTGAGAATTGAAGTCCGCCAGGCTTAAAGTTGCCAAGGTTGGAGACCCCTGCCTTAAAAACTGAGTAAGAAAAGATCACAATCTGAAACTCTTGAAGGTCATTACTCATTACTCATCTATGCAGAGGAACGATGGCAATCTCCACATGTATTGTCAGGAAGCTAGTTGTACATGCTAGTGGGTCCCTCCCTTGTAATCTGGTTCTTCACTATCTTAGTAGCGCTTGGAATAGGAAGGCAGTAGGAGAAAAAATCAATCTAACAGTATGAGTCATAAGTGCTCAAATGTAAACTATTTTTTATAAAAAGTTTTGAATATCTATCCTTTGAATATCTTATCTTTCTCACTTGTGACTTTCCCCTAAGAAGACAGTGTTTTACAGTAGTGAAATTCACTTACATTCCTTACAGCTTTGCCATTGTGCATGTGCCGTTGTCTGCACATTCACAAAGCCTTCTGCACATGCGCAGAGGCTTAAAATGTCGCAAAAAGCCAATGTCAAGATATCCACGTGAGGGGGTGGAGCCTCCTGCAACCACTGCTACCAGTTTGCCCAAGCCAGATAGAACTGGCTGGATTTAACCCCTGGTATTTTATTTGTACCAAGTTAAAGAAACTATTAAAATAAAATCAATATGAGTTTTCTGTTTAGAAAGCAGAAAGCATGAAAATACAGTATATTATAATAAAATGTACATGACAAGACAATCTTTGCTGATATGAATTAGATCAAGTATTGGATGAACAAACACAGTAGGATGAAAATGCATAATGCCAAAATTCTGATGTACCATATATGTATCAGAAAAAGATGAAGCAGGGGATCCTTTTCTTAATGTTTTCCACAATAAAGCTGAATTTAAGTTAAAGAAAGAAGAGACTACAGGTAGTCCTCACTTAACAACCAGTTGTTAGCAATCATTCAGACCACAGTGGATCCCTGAAAAGGTACTTATGACCCAACTTTAATGATTAGAAAACATTATTTGGATTTCTTATTTAATAAAGCTCCATTGTTATTTTTTAAGTTTCCATATGAGCCTGACAAAAATGCTATTGTCTTAAAGGTCTTGTTAACTTTAGTAAGTGGTCTCCCTAAAGCAGCTGCAATTTTTTTAGACAAGCATGATAACCAGAAAATCGGAGTGGCTTTAATATATATGAAATGGGATGCACATCCCTTCCCAAACATAGATGGAATGTCTCTTTTTTTACCATGGCTTTGTTACCTGTGGTGATCTATAATTAAGAGTTATGGCCTGTCACAGGACTCTTGCTAGCTTTTGTTGAGATAGATGTCCATGGATTTCATAGAGTAAGTAGGTGCTTTCTCATTTCATTGTAGAGGAGATATTAAGAATTTGAACATGGTTTGTACAGTCCTTAACTGATATTTTTCCCCCATAAAGGGGTTGTTTCTCTGTTTTAATCAAATTTCTGGGATTTTTCAGTTTTTATATTTCTCTTTCAGTGCATAGTCTGGGACTGGGATTCCAATGGCAAGCATGACTTCATTGGAGAATTCAGTTCAACTTTCAAGGAAATGCGAGGAGCAATGGAAGGAAGACAGGTAGGCTTTGATAAATACATATTATTTGTAAATAAACAGATAACAATCTATCAGAGTAATGGAAAAAAAGTGGATGTTGTTTTGCTTATACTTTGGTTTTTAGCAGGGGTGAAATCCAGCAGGTTCTCACAGGTTCTGGAGAACCAGTAGCGGAAATTTTGAGCAGTTCAGAGAACCGGCAAATACCACCTCTGGCTGGCCCCAGAATGGGGTGGGAATGGAGATTTTGCAATATCCTTCCCCCAGGAGTGGGTGGGAATGGGGATTTTGCAATATCCTTCCCCTGCCACACCCACCAAACCACACCATGCCCACCAAACCACGCCCACAGAACCGGTAGTAACAAAATTTGGATTTCACCACTGGTTTTTAGAATGCTTTATACCAGAAATCAGACAAAGAACTATTAAAACATGTACATATCATAATCTTGGCAAAAAAAATTAAACACATGGAAAGAATATATTAATAGTGAGCTGGAATCAGCTCACTTGGCAGAAAATAAAATAGTTGAGAATGTTTTTGGCTGAATAATCATCTCAAGCATATTTGAGATAAATTGACACAATAGCACAAGAAGTCAGTACACTGATCTTTCACTTCTTTTAATGATGTTTGGGTGATGCCACTATCTCATAAATACTGTATATGGAGTTACATGGAAGAGAGCTTTATCTGGATCCATCAACACGTCTGCTTTTCCTCACCTAGAGATATCAGTAAACAGTAATGTGTTTTACATCTCAAATTAATTGGTGAATACAATTGGTTCTTGCCACTACCACCACCCAGCAAACTTTATGATTGGTATCTATGTTGTCTTTAAATGTCATGAATTATTTCAATAGGAATTGAAGGTAGATTTTAATTGGGGTTTATGAGAAATCCTATTCTTTTCAGGGCAGCTGGACTTCATTCCTAGAATCTTTCTAAAAGTTTGTATGAATTGGAAAGTTTTGGGTGAAGAGCAGTCTGGATTAATCTCCTCTAGGACTGACCAGTTTGATCGTCTTGCAGTCCAAGGGACTCACAGGAGTCTTCTCCAGCACCATAGTTCAAAGGCCTCAATTCTTTCCTATGGTCCAACTTTCATAGCCATACATTGTAACTGGAAAAACCATAGCCTTGACTATATGCACTTTTGCTGGCAGGGTGATGTCTCTGCTTTTTAGTATGCTGCCTAGATTTGCCATAGCTTTCCTCCCCAGGAGCAAGCATCATTTAATTTCTTGGCTGCAGTCCCCATCTGCAGTGATCTTGGAGCCCAGGAAAATAAAATCTGTCACTACCTCCATTTCTTCCCCATCTATCTGCCAGGAATTGAGAGGGTCAGCTGCCATGATCTTAGTTTTCTTAATGTTGAGTTTCAAGCCAACTTTTGCACTCTCCTTCTTCACCTGCGTCAAAAGGCTGTTTAGTTCCTCTTCACTTTCTGCCATGAAAGTGGTACCATCTGCATATCTGAGGTTGTTGATATTTCTCCCGGCAATCTTTTTTTTTATTTATTTATTTAAAAAGTTTTATTTTAACATTCATATCCAATAACATATTTAATGTACCATCATATACAATTAACCTGCCCGGTCACCACCCCCTTCTTTTAACTCTCTTCCCTTCTCTACCTTCTTCTACTTTCCACAACCATCCTCCCCCTCTCTTATCTACATCCTCTCCTCCTTCCTCCCTACTCCTTTCTTCTCCCTCTTCTATCCCTCTTCCTTCCTTTCCTCTTCCTCCTCTTCTCTTTCCTACCTCCTTCTCTCTTCTACTTCCTTCTTTCCCATCATTCTGAAGTGGTAGCCAGGCAGCTCCGATCTTACATTAATTATACGTCTTCGATCATCTTTGTACATTGACCATCAATCCATTTTCTACCCTCATCCCCCCTCCCCCTCCCTTCCCCATCCTCCCCCACCCCCCGGGACTTCCCAGAACCGAATACAGGGTATAAAACTAACAACAAAAATTAAAATATAATAATCATAATCCATAGTCACTCCTTAAAACCTCAATTCCCCTTCCAGGAACAAAGAAAATACATTTCTTCCAATCCATTATATATCAGACCATTCCACTCCTAGAGTTCTCAGAAATTTCCGATTGAGTTAGTGTTTGTTCTTGAATAAAGTACATAGTTTTTAATATCCAACCTTCATCAATCAATATCAAAACAACATTCCATCTTCCAATATTCACCATGGGTTCTTCTAAAATGTCTTTCTTCCTTAAGCAGTCTCTCAAAAATAGTTCATATTTCCAACTTAATTTCTTAAATTTTTCTATCCAACCTTCAAGGGTAAACAATAGTCCATCTTTTCACATCTTTGACGTTTATATACATCAAATAATATTACAAATATCCAATATATCAATTGTAATAATTAAAATCTTCACTTTACCTTGCTTATATCAAATAACATTATTAAAATTACACCTATAACTTATCCAAAATATATCTATTATAACAATTACATTCTAATTAGCCATGAAGAGACACAAGCCAGCTCCTCTGGGAAGGAAGGGTTTATTATATATGCGCAGGTTCAAGTACAGAACAAAGCTGTTGGTCTGAACAAGTCAGGGGTTTTCCAGCAAGGCTTTATATACCTTATTGCTACGTGCAGGCTGCAAATACATTGTCTCAGCATGTTACATTCCATATATGGTTACAATTCCAGGAATAGTATATTGGGGAACTGATACCAGATACAGGGGGTTACACAAACATGTTTACCACGATCGCAAAGTACATTTTCTGCAAAACAGCAGGATGTGGTTATCCTAGCTTAGCACATTTATGGGTGGTACATGAGTATACGGTTTATTGGGAAAGCAACTTCTCTGTTACAGCTGACAAGGCCTTTCTTTTGCTTGACCAAAGATGTCTCTAGGGCCTAAGGCCTGTATCTTTGGTTCTCATGCTGCTTTAGCAACCCACCTTAATATAACAACATTACATCCATCTCTTAAATATAATATTTAATCCAAATTCCTAAATTTTACTATCTATACTCCAAAGTTAAACAATATTCCATCTTCCTATTCCTTTATACCTGAAATATATCAAATAGTACCCCTAAAATTACACATTTATATCCAAAATAAATCATTTACAAAAATTAATCATAATCATAGATAATAGAATTAAACATTCTCCCTCCCCTTTTTCTGTCTTACACTTTTTCCATCATCTATTCACCATTCAACTTAACATCTATTAATAAAGAGTTCCCAATCTTTAATACATTATTATTTTTGTTTGTTTGTTTACATTTATACCCCGCCCTTCTCCGAAGACTCAGGGCGGCTTACAATGTATAAGGCAATAGTCTCATTCTATTTGTATATTTTTTTTTACAAAGTCAACTTATTGCCCCCCCAACAATCTGGGTCCTCATTTTACCTACCTTATAAAGGGTGGAAGGCTGAGTCAACCTTGGGCCGGGCTCGAACCTGCAGTAATTGCAGGCTCTGTGTTCTAATAACAGGCTTCTCTACTGCCTGAGCTATCCCAGCCCCATTAGTGTAGAAATCTCGTGCTTTACAAACTGTATTGAGAAAATACTTTCTTCCTTTATAATTCACTGTTAAACCAGCTGGAACCTCCCATCTAAAATATATCTGATGTTTCTTAAGCTCATCCACTAAAAAGGCAAGTTCTTTTCTTTTTCTTAACATTTTAGGAGGAATTTTCTTCATCATTATTATATCTTGTCCTAATATTTGAAATTTATTTTTATAAAATGCTTGCAAAATTCCATACCTAATCTTCTTATTTGTAAAATAAATAACCACATCTCTCGGTAAACACTTCTGCCTTGCCAACCAAGAATTAACACGATAAATTTTTTCAATATTAACTTCAAAATCTTCTGGTTCCACTCCCTCTATCTGAGCAAAGGCCTGAATAAAAATCTCTTTCAAATTTTCTTCCTTACACTCTTTTAATCCTCTCACCCTTATAGCATATTCCATTAATTTATATTGTAATATAACCCTTTCTTCATCTGCCTTATCAACCTTAACCTGAATATCGTCTATTTTATTTTCTAAATTCAGATTAATTTGAACTTCATCTATTTTCCTTTGCAAATCTAAATTAATTTGGTTAAGTTCATCCAGTCTTTCTTCTGTCTGAATACTAGATAACAATAATGGGGTAATTGATTCCTTTAATTTTTTCATCTCCCTCCTCTGCTCTTCCACCATATCTTTAAAATCCAGTATTTCTTTCTCCATTTCATTAAATTTTTGATCTATTTCTGAAAGATGAACCTCCATAAGCTCCTGTAAAAAATTCCTTAGACTGTCTTTAATATCTTCTTTCAATTTCCGTATCTGAAGTGAGGAAATTTCCAATATATTAGAAGTGGTTAAATCTCTTTGCTTGAAGGCCATTTTAAAACTAAATAATACCACTTCCGGTGGCGCCACCTCTTCGCTGAGCTCCTAATTAAGGGGCTCCGTACTGAACATCGTAAAGCCAGGAAAAGCCGGCTTTAATCTCTTTCCCTGGATGAAAGGGAAAAGATAAGAGCAGCAGGGAAGTGTTGGTAGACCTCCCCAGGGGCTTTGTTTTTAATTAAGCAGAGCCCTGAAGGGTCGACGGTCCCATAAATATTCCTGCCATGCTCCGACTTCAGTGCGTGCCTGCAAAAGCAGGAAAAGAAGAAAGTGTCCATCTCTGCTAATTGTCTTATCTTTATGGATCTCTTTAAGCAGACGGAATGAGTGCGAGCGAACAATTACTGGATTGCAAGTATTTTTGATCTCCTGACTTCTCCCTTTTAAAAAAGAGAAACTTTTTTTTCTTTGTTTTAATTGACTCTTAAAGATGGCGCCTGAAAGGGAGTGAAAGTGACGAATGGAATTTTAAACAGCCTGTGTAACTAAGAAGATAAGAAATGTTATGTGTGGATTTTAATGAAGTGAAGTGAGCTCTCCTATACTTAAAGGGGAAAAGAGAAGTTTCTAGACTTACATTTTGTGAATCTTAAAAACTGAAATGGCTACTAAACCACCTAAGACTGGGGGTAGAAGGGGTTCTGAACCAGCTTTAGAAGATCTGATTAAAGAGCAAGGGAAAGTGTCTGAAGAAAGGTTTAAGGAGATTATGGATAATAATGAGAAAATAAGAGAAGAAATAAAAGAGAATAATAAAAAAATAAGAGAAGATATCTTGATGGCTTTTCAAGGTTTGGCAAAAAGACTGGAGGTGGTGGAGGAGGAGGTGCAAGAAATTGTTCAGTCAAATCAACAAATAGAAAATAGAATGGGGGGAATGCAAATGAAATTGGACAAAAATGAAGATCAAGTGGTGGTGATGCAGTATAGAATGATGGAAGGAGCTCTGAGAATTAGGGGCTTGAATGAGGAGAAAGGGGAAGATTTAAAAAAATTTTTATCAGAAGCTCTGGCTGAATTTATTGAACTTGATCCACAAGAGGTTGCTTATCAAATTGACAAAATTTATAGAGTTAATTCTTGGATTGCTAGGCAAAAGAAACTTCCTAGAGACATTGTGGTTTATTTTTTGAAAAGAACAGTGAGGAATCAAATTTTGCAAGTTGCTTTTCAGAAAAACTTGAAAATAGGAGAACAGGAGTTGAAGGTTTTGAAAGAGATTCCTCCCAAGATGTTAAGGGATAGAAAGGACTTTACATTTTTTACACAAGAACTTAAGAAATACCAGATTCAATTTAGATGGGAGGTTCCAGTTGGTTTGACAGTGTATTATCAAGGAAGGAGATATTGTATTGACACAGTGCTTAAGGCCAAAGATTTTCTTTCTACAGTGCTGAAACTTGAAATAGAAATAATAGAAAAAAGAATTCAAGAGACTCAAATGGGTGTGGAAGCTGAGGTGATTCCAGTGATGTTACCATCTGAGGAACAACCACAAGAACAAAGACTGATGAGGGGAGCCCTTAAGCGTAAAGAAAAGGAGCAACAAACTCAAAGTAAAGTTCAGGATTCTGCTACAGAAGCGGTGGGAGGAGCACGGCCGAAGATACGGGAGGACGATCTTCAGTTGATTGCTCAAAAGCTTCAGCAGCCCATAATGGCAAATAAAATCTTGACTTGGAATGTCAATGGTTTGAATTCAGCTCAGAAGAGAAGAAAAATATTTCATTATTTGAAACAATTTAAAAATGATGTGATTTGCTTACAAGAAACGCATATTAAACTATCAGATCAAAAGTACTTAATAAACCCAAAGTTAGGTAAACATTTTGTTGCTTCAGCTTTGGAGAAAAAACATGGCATAGTGGTTTATTTGAGAAAAGATATACCAGCCAAGTTAATAGAGGCAGATATTCACGGAAGATATATTGCTATTGAACTTACAATAGAAACAAAAAGGACTCTCTTGTTTGGTATATATGCACCCAATCAGCAACAAGAAAAAATTTATAGAATGTTATATGATAAGTTGATTCTATGGGATTATAAATCGTGCATTATATTGGGAGATTGGAATGGAGTAATAGATACACGAAAGGACAAGAGAATTTCTTCCAAGAAGATACCTGCACATGCAAAGCTGCCTAAATCCTTTTTTGATATGATAGAAGATTTTGAGTTAAGAGATGTATGGAGACTGGAATTTGGAGGAAAGAGACTATACTTTTTCTCTGATAGGCATCAATCCTTCTCACGTATTGATTTTATTTTAATTTCTAATGATTTGCTTTTTAGGGTGAAGAAAACTAAGATATTTCCAAGATGTTTGTCTGATCATAGTCCTGTTTGGATGGAATTGCAATATGGAAAAGAGGGTAGAAAAACTTGGAGATTAAATGAAAATTTGTTTAGATATCAGGATAATGTAAATCAATGTAAAAAGCAGATGAAAGAATTTTTTGATTATAATTTGAATAATGAAACATCGATAGAAATGGTTTGGGACGCCAGTAAAGCTTTTATGAGAGGTGTATTAATATATCTTAATAATAGACAGAGAAATAAGCAACAAAGACAGCGTAGATATCTAGAAGAGGAAATTTATAAGAAACAACAATTATTAATATATAATCCACATGATCCAAAACTTAAAGATGCAATAAAGTTACTACAGAATCAATTTAATATGATAATGGCTGATCAGGTGGCAACAAATATACAATATGCCAAACATAATACTTTTTGTAACGCAAATAAACCTGGTAGGTGGTTAGCATACACCTTAAGGAAAAGACAAAAACAACGTACTATAGAAAAAATAGAATACAAAGGCAAAGAGAGATATCAACAGGATAAAATTAAAAAAGCTTTTTTAGAATATTATACAAATTTATATCTTAAAGATAATATATTGAATAGGGATATTGATAATTATTTGAAGGAATATAAGGTTAAAAATTTAACTTTAGAACAAACGGATGAACTGAATCGGCCTATAACCTCTGAAGAAATTATTTTGGTAATTAAACAATTAAAAATGGGGAAATCTCCTGGTACGGATGGGCTCACAGTTAGTTATTATAGGAATTTACAGGATGAGATGTTAGGTCCACTTAAGGAATTATTTAATCAGATACAACTAGGAGGGGGAATTCCCCCCTCATGGAGAACCTCTTTTATTTCATTGATACCAAAAGAGGAACAGGATTGTTCTAAACCTGGGAACTATAGGCCAATCTCACTTTTAAATAATGATTATAAGATTTTTGTTAAAATAATAGCTAATAGATTAATGTTGATTCTGCAGCGAAGAATTCATAATGATCAATCTGGATTTATAAAAGGGAGACAGATGAGGAATAATGTTAGGCAGATTGTTAATTTACTGGAGTACTTAGTAAAGAAAAATTTTATTCCAGCAGCATTTATTTTTCTCGATGCAGAGAAAGCTTTTGATCGATTGCATTGGGATTTTTTATTTAAATTAATAGAAAAGATGCAATTTGGAGATGGTTTTTTAAGAATAATTAGGGCAATTTATGGAGAGCACAGATTATAATCAATGGTAGCTTAACAGAACCTTTTAAGATTGCGAAAGGAACAAGACAGGGATGTCCTTTATCACCATTATTGTTTATTTTAACTCTAGAACCATTATTGGATAAAATACGAGAAGTAAAGGAGATAGAGGGAATTAGAGTTAGACAATATGAATATAAACTAAGAGCTTTTGCAGATGATTTGGTGATTACTTTAACAAACCCTATAAATTCTAGTAAATCTTTGTTGGAAATAATTGATCAATATGGGAATGTTTCAGGGTTTAAGGTAAATCAGAAAAAGACAAAAGTGATAATAAAAAATATGGCCAGACAACAGAAAGAAAAACTAGAGGAAATAACAGGATTTGAAATTGTAAAGAAGGTTAAGTACTTAGGGGTTTATATTACATCGTCAAATGTGAAATTGTATAAGAATAACTATGAGGTTTTATGGCAAAAAGTTCAGAAGGAGTTGATTGTTTGGAAAAAATTGCAATTATCTTTGCTGGGGAGAATTGCTGCTATTAAAATGAATGTTTTACCTAGATTTTTATTCCTCTTTCAGATGATACCAATAATTAAGAAAGATAAGAATCTTGAGGAATGGCAGAAGGGAATTAACAAATTCATATGGGAAGGTAAAAAAGCTAGGGTTAAAATGAAAATAATTCAAGATTCTCGGGAAAGGGGAGGTTTAAAAATCCCTAATTTTAAATTATATTATGAAGCAGCTGCTCTCTCTGCAATAAGTGATTGGTTTAACTTAACAGAGGACAGAATTTTGAATATAGAAGGTTATGATTTGCTATATGGATGGCATGCATATTTAATTTATGACAAAAAAGTGGATAAGGATGAGTCCTTCGGGAGAAGGGCGGTATACAAATTTAAATAATAAATAAATAAAAATCATGTGCTAAGAAATGCCCTTCTGCGTGTTTGGAAAAAATACTCTTATAAACTAAATTATAAGGTTCCTATATGGGCAAGTCCTAGACATACAATAGAAAATATAAACATAGAACAGAATCAGGAAATGATTACATATAAAGATCTTTTGTATACTGAAAGAGGTAATTTGCAGTTAAAATCTCTGCAAGTATTAAGAGAGGAAGGGAAAAATTATACTTGGTTTCAATATGAGCAACTACGTGCTAGATGGAAGGGAGATCAGAAAATTGGTATAGAGCAGAACGAGGGAAATTTGGTAAAGCAAATTAGAAATCAGTCTCAGGAGCATATAAAGAGATTGTATAATGTGTTACTTGAAATAGATTCTGAAAGGGACTTGGTAAAGGATTGTATGATAAAGTGGGCACAAAATTTTCAGGAGCCAATATTATTGGAAACTTGGGAAAAAATTTGGGTTAGAAATGTTAAATTCACGCAGGCACAGAATCTGAGGGAAAATTTTTATAAAATGTTTTATAGATGGCATCTAGATCCTAAAAAATTATCGTGTATGTATCCAGATATGCAAGCAAAATGTTGGAGATGTAATTGTGATGACGCTACATATTTTCACATTTGGTGGACTTGTAAGGACATAAAGGCCTTTTGGATAAAAATTTGGTGGATTTTACAAAATGTTTTGAAAAAGAAGATAAAGCTCCTGCCGCAATTTTTCTTGTTGGGAATTATTATGGATTGTACAGTAATTGAGACTAAATTGATTTTAAACCTAATAACAGCAGCAAGATTACTAATAGGACAATACTGGAAGAAAAAAGAAGTACCTACAATAGAAGAATGGATATTGAAGGTTGCCAATTTGGCTGAGATGGCGAAGATATCAGCCTTTTTGAAAGACAATACGCAAGAAAGATACTTAAAGGGTATAATTAAGTTGGGATGAAATTTTTTTAGCATATGTTTGTTTTATTTTTAACTATACCTTGTGCCCGTTCCGGGAAGTCGGGGGGGGAGGGGGGTTGTGAAGGGAGGGGAGAGGAGGGGGGGAAAGGGGGAAAAAAATTTTGTAAAACTTTTTGAATAAAAAAAAACAAAAAAAAAACTAAATAATACCAAGAAGAAGAAAAGGAGAGAGAGAAAAGAAAAGAAAAGAAAATTTCAATAAGCTTTTCTTCTTAAACACTGTAAGAAAAAGATAATAAAAAAAGAGATTTAAAAAAAAATCCATTTTTTTTAAAAAACATATCTTGTTATATTCTTCTTAAAGGTTCCACACCAGCAATTGTAATAAGCATTTCCTTAGCTTTCGCTTAGCTTAGCTTTCACTTTCAATACACAAAACGCCATCTTTCATCATCTCCACTCTTGAATACGAATACCTTCTCTATCAGGGAGTTAAAATCATCTTACAATCAAATGCCAGCACTCCTGTTTTCGGCTCTGTCCGTGTTAGCAATCCTTCGGTAATCCATCAGTCACGGAGATGGACGCTGCGTTTTGTTCTTCCATTTGCAGAAGCGTTCTGGATTCTGGAGCTTTTTTCGAGCTATAGAAGGAGCGTTCCCACAAACCACCAGAAATCTTCCTGGGGCTTTCCTTGGGGGCTCTACTTCAGCCCGAATGCTCACCTCCCCCTCTTTGCCCAAGGTTAGAGATTTACAAGCTGCTGACAGCAGATTAACGCTGTCTAAACAGCTCTACAGAATCACACAGAACTGGCGGACTAAAATAGCCCGCCATTAACGAAGCGGAGCCACCGGAAGCCTCCTTTTCTCCCGGCAATCTTAATTTCAACTTTTGATTAATCTAGCCCTGCCTTTCTCATGATATGTTCTGCATGTAAGTTAAATAGGTAGGGTGACAGTATACAGCCTTGCCAGACTCCTTTCCCAATTTTGAACCAATCAGTGGTTCTGTGTCCAGTTCTCACTGTTGCTTCTTGACCCGCATACAGGTTTCTCAAGAGACAAATAAGATGGTCTGGTACTCCCATCTCTTTAAGAACTTGTCACAAATTGTTGTGATCCACACAATCAAAGGCTTTAGCATAGTCAATGAAGCAGAAGTAGATGTTTTTCTGGAACTCCTGGCTTTCTCCATGATCCAGCATATATTGGCAATTTGATCTTTTAGTTCCTTTTCCTCTTCGAAAATCTGGCTGTATTTCTGGTAGTTCTTGATCCACATACTGCTAGAACCTAGCTTGTAGGATTTTAAGCATAACTTTACTAGCATGTGAAATGAGAGCAATGATGCGATAGTTTCAATAGTCTTTGGCATTGCCTTTCTTTGGAATTGGAATGTAAACTGACCTTCTCCAATCCTGTGACCACTGTTGAGTTCTGTAAATTTGCTGGCAAATTGAGAGTAGCACTTTTACTGCATCATCTTTTAAGATTTTGAATTGCTCAGCTGGAATACTTCACTAGTTTTGTTGTTGTTCAGATTTCCTAAGACCCATTTTGACTTCACATTCTAGGATGTCTGGCTCGAGATCAGTGACCACCCCATCGTGGTTATCAGGGATGTTAAGCTCATTCTTGTATAGTTCTTCTGTGTAATTTTGCCACCACTTCTTAATCTCTTCTTCCTTTGTTAGGTCCCTGCCATTTTGGTCCTTTATCATGCCCATCTTTGCATGAAATGTTCTCTTCATATCTCCAATTTTCTTGAAGAGATCTCTGGTCCTTCCTATTCTATTGTTTTCTTCTATTTCTTTGCACTGTTCATTTAAGAAGGCATTCTTATCTCTTCTAGCTATTCTCTGGAATTCTGCAATCAACTGGGTATATCTTTCTCTTTCTCCCTTGCCTTTTGTTTCCCTTCTTTCCTCAGCTATTTGCAGAGCTTCCTGAGAAAGCCATTTTGCTTTCTGGCATTTCTTTTTCTTTGGAATGGCTTTAGTTGCTACCTCTTGTACAAGGTTGCGAACCTCTTTCCTAAAAATATTCTCCTTTCAACATTTAAATAGAGATTCCCATTAGCTCCTGATAACCTGTTGTAAGTGTCCTACCTACTCCAAATTTTTCCAGTCAATCTCTTGTATTGTCCAATGAGTTCTATCCCCATAAACTCCTACTCTGTCCAGAGGTTGGGACTGGAGTGATCAATAAGTGTTGGACTACTAGTCTTACTGTTATCCTAAAATATTTTGCTGATTTCAGAATCAAATATTCCTTCTACATCCTATTTTCACTAAGATGTTCTATATACAGTGTCAAAATATGTGTGTGTACGTAAGTGTGTACGTGTGTGTGTGTGTGTGTGTGTGTGTGTTATGTGTATCTATGTATGGTGTCAACAAGTTGGGGACAAAACTTTGTGGATCCTTTGTAATTAAGACATAATGAGTTGGAGCTGTCTATATATTTGTATTTGTATAAGTGAATACAAATCTATCCAAAATGGCGCTAACTAATTTGGGTTCAAATTTCATTGTGAATTGGAGCACAACTCTAATATGTAGCCATTCTCGTCCTGATCTCTAATGGCATTTACTCTTATATCAATTGCTCTGATATAAGACAAGAGCTTATCATGAAAAAGAGAAATCCAGTATTGCTTAATCTATTACGTTAGCTGGGGAAACAGTGTTTGTGGCTAGGATACTTTTAATCTTGGACTTAAACAAGTTTTAATAAAAATGAAGCTAAAGCTATTTATGTGTGACAAGGAAATTCCTCTGCTCAACTGTAAAAAATAACCTTAAAATGAAGTTTTACCTGAACAATTAGCAGTGGGATTATTATATAAACAGTGTTGGGATTCAGCTGGTTCTCGCAAGTTCAGGCGAACTTTCGTAGAAATTCTGGCTGGCCACGCCCACCCCACCCCACCACTACTTGCAGAATCAAGCCACTGCGTACTTCTCTTCACTACTGCTCGCAAAGGTAAGGCCAAAGGAGAGGGCGAGGTGGCAGAGGGGTGACACCAGGGGTGGGTGAACCAATGCGCATGGGGAAGGAGGGAAGTGTGCAGGAGATTGCCGCACCAGAGCCCTTCCTGTGTGTTTCCCCAAGCTGGCCTGGCTTGCGAGGGAAGCACATGGGAGATTGTGACACTGGCATCCTTCCCAGGTCCTTCCCCAAGCCAGCCTGGCAGCTAGCTAGCTGCCCCCTATCCCCATCCTCCCACGCTACTTCCAGCATTTTACAGAGCTTCCCATATCTTTCTGCTTGCCTCGGAGAAGCTGCATGGCTGCACTGGCCTGGAGGATCACTCACCCGCCTGGCCAGAAGCTGTATGGCTGCACTGGCTGGGAGAATGGGGAACATGGCCATGCAGCTTCCCAGCCATGGAGGAGAGCATTCTCCCAGCCAGCACAGCCATGTGGCTTCTTTGCCCCAGCTGCATGGCCATGTTAGCCAGGTTCGCCTGCCTGACTGGGAAGCTACATGGCCTTGCTGGCTGGGAGGACCTTGCTCCACACGACACTGTTCACTTGCCTGGCCAGTGTCAGAAGAGAGGGAGGCAGAAAGGTTTGGCTAAGTCTTCTCCTTTTCGGCCTCAAATATACACACAGAGCAAACATCCAGTCGCACACATCTCATGACCCCAGGACTTTCTGCAAGGAGACAGTGTGTAGGCATGCACCATCTCCTTGCAGAAGGCTCCGGCAGCTTGAGCAGTTTCATGTGGGACAAGTGTCCTCCCAGTCAGCACGGCCATGCAGCTTCCCAGCCAGGCAGGTAAGCCTCTTTCTTAGCGGCGATCTAAGGGAACATCTTCCAGCTCTTCAAGATCAACTTTAAGAGTGCCCCCATGAAAGAAGCTGAGAAGCCGAGAGCGAAAGTAGCGGCAGTGAGGGTGACAGGGGCATATGACATGTCCCTCCATGGTCCCCTCCCAGGTGTCAGCCAAGGCTTCACTGCCTCCTCTTTTCCTCAGAGGCATAGTGTTGGGCAAAGTTCTTCCAAAGTTCAGCCAAGTCTTCACCTCCTTCTCGGTCTTGTATCACAGAGAAAACACACACAGTCACACACACCTCACAATACACACACCTCACGGTGTGCATGTTTGCTCACACATGTCACAATAAGAACAGTGATAATTGATCATCGTAATACCTATTGATTTATCTCAAGCAATTAATCAATATGCTTAATGTTTTGACTGTCACTGGTAATAAATGATTTATCACAGACAATCACAATTTATGTTATTATGATTATCCATGCCAGTTTCTTAAACCTATACTGCTAATTGTCATTTCCCACAATGGGAAAACACATTTTTCCAATTGTGGGGGGCTGCAAATGAGACTTCAGTATTCCCAATGGAGGAAAATAGGTGCAGTTAGCTGAAAGGAACAGATCTGAATGATATATTTAATACATCTCTAGCAATGTTGTTTTCAATTAAATTGGGCAGAATATTGTTTTGTTTTTAGGACATTTGGGGGGAAGGTAGGTAGGTGTACTTTGAACATGAGCAAGTACTCCAGAAAACAAAAGGCAAGAAAATATTTTTTAAAAACTTCCCAGTAATATGGAACAAAAATGTTATTTCTGTGTGTTTCTTTAGCCGGGGGGGGGGGGATCTTAATACCAAGATTGAGATCTAAGATAGAAATAATCAATTATCTGGGCTTTCTACTTTAGGAAAAAAACCTCTTGTTCTCTTTCTGGACTGATCAGGTCCATTTTAGTCTGATTACAAAAACAGAGATGCATAATCTATTTTTTTTTCTTTGGATATTAGAATAACAGAGTTGGAAGGGATCTCGGAGGTCTTTTAGTCCAACCCTGTGCCTAGGCAGGAAACCCTACACCACTTCAGACAAATGGTTATCCAAAATTTTAAAATTAAAATTAAAATATTTTAAGATAACCAATGGTTATCTTAAAAATTTCCAGTGTTGGAGTATTCACAACATCTGGAGGAAAGTTGTTCCACTTATTAATTGTTCTAACTGCCAAGAAATTTCTCCTTAGTTCTAAGTTGTTTCTCTCCTTGATTAGTTTCCACCCATTGCTTCTTGTCCTGCCCTCAGGTGTTTTGGAGACTCCCTCTTCTTTGTGGCAGCCCCTGAGATATTGGAATACTGCTATCATGTCTCCCCTAGTCCTTTTCATTAAACTAGACATGCCCAGTTCCTGCAACCATTCTTCGTATGTTTAGCTTCCAGTCCCCTAATAATTCTTTGTTGCTTTTCTCTGCACTCTTTCTAGAGTCTCAACATCTTTTTTACATTGTGGTGACCAAAACTGAATGCAATATTCCAAGTGTGACCTTACCAAGGCATTATAAAGTGGTATTAACACTTCACATAATCTTGAGTCTATCCCTCTGTATGCAGCCTAGAACTGTGTTGGCTTTTTTGGCAGCTGCTACACATTGCTAGCTCATATATAAATGGTTTTCCATTAGGACTCCAAGTTCCCTCTCACAGTTACTATTATTGAGCAAGGTACCACATATACGGTACCTGTGCATTTTGAGTGGGTTTTTTGCCTAAATGTAGAATCTTACTTTTTTCACCACTGAATTTTATTTTGTTAGATAGCACCCAATATTCAAGTCTCTCAAGAGCCTTTTATATCTTAACCCTATCTTCTAGAGTGTTGGCTATTCCTGCCAGCTTGGTGTCATCTGCAAATTTGATGAGTTCCCTTTCTATCCCCTTGTCCAAGTCACTGATGAAGATGTTAGATATATATTGATGAAGATGTTAGATATATAGCAACGCTATATCGAATCCTGTTCCTGTCAAAAGTGGCGTTCCCCAAGGTAGTGTTCTTGGACCAACACTCTTCATACTATACATAAATGATCTCTGTGACTTAATCTCAAGTTATTGTGTTCTCTTTGCTGACAATGTCAAACTATTTAATACCACTAATAATACTTCTACCCTTCAAGAAGACCTCGACTTAATTTCTGATTGGTCTAAAACTTGGCAACTCCAAATCTCAACCAGCAAATGCTCAGTCTTACATATTGGAAAAAAGAACCCCAACATCAAGTACAAACTGGATGGACATTACCTAACTGACGACCCCCACCCTGTCAAAGACCTTGGAGTTCTCATATCTAATGACCTTAATGCCAAAGCCCACTGCAACTACATAGCAAAAAAGGCCCTAAGAGTTGTAAACCTAATTTTATGCAGCTTCTTTTCAAAAAACTCTACACTACTAACTAGACCATACAAAACATTTGCCAGACCTATTCTTGAATACAGCTCATCCGTCTGGAACCCATACCACATCTCTGACATAAACACAATAGAACGAGTCCAGAAATATTTTACTAGAAGAGTTCTCACTCCTCCGAAAACAATAAAATACCTTATACCGACAGACTTGAAATCCTGGGATTAGAAAACTTACAACTCCGTTGACTTCGACATGACCTGTGTTTAACACACAAAATCATCTATTGCAATATCCTTCCTATAAAAGACTACTTCAGCTACAATCACAATATTACAAGAGCAAAAAATAGATTCAAGCTAAATGTCAATCGCTTCAAACTTGATTGCAGAAAATATGACTTCTGTAACAGAGTTGTTAATGCTTGGAACTCATTACCTGACTCCATAGTCTCTACTCAAAATCCCAAAATCTTCAACCAAAAACTGTCTACTATTGACCTCACCCCATTCCTGAGAGGACTATAAGGGGCGTGCATAAGAGCACAAATGTGCCTACCGTTCCTGTCCTATTGTTCCCTTCATTATATGTTGAAGTACTTGGAGTACTCCACTGCATACTTCCTTCCATGTAGATGCAGTTCCATTCCATAGAGGACTACATGTTGAGTGTGGTTGGTCAGCCAGTTACGAATCCATCTGGTGGTGATGCTGTCTAAACCACATTTTTCTACTTTATCTAGTAGTAGGTTATGGTCTACTTTATCAAATGCCTTACTGAAGTCCAAAGTAAATTATAATGACAGTATTCCTCTGGTCCACTAATTTCGTCACTTTTTCAAAGAATGCAATAACATTAGTCTGGCATGATCTGTTTTTGACAAATCCATATTGGCTTTTGGTTATTACTTAGTTTGCTTCTAGGTGTTCGGTGATTCGTTGCTTGATTATCTTTTCCAAAATCTTCCCTGGTATTAAGGTTAGGCTGATAGATCTGTGGTTTCCTGGATATATTTTTTTTTCCTTTTTTGAAGATGGGTACTATATCAGCTCTTTTTCAGTCCTCTGGCAGCTCCCCTGTGCTCCAGGATTTATTTTTTACTTTTGTCACAAGCCTTTGTTCATTGTGAGCCTTAGCCTTCCTCAGTTCATCTTAGCTTGGGCTATTTGCTGATATTCTGCCTTAGTTATTTGCCCCTCTTTCCACTTTTTATACTTGTCCTTTTTGTCTTTCACTTTGTCAGATAGTTCTTTATGCATCCATGCTGGTTTCTTTTGAGATCTATTATTTTTCTTCTTCATTGGTATTGTGCTAGACTGGGCTTTTATAATCTCACTTTTCAAAATTTCCCAAGCTTCTTGAGTTAGTTTCCTCTTGAGGATTCTCATCCATGTAATCCTTCTCAAGCTCTCTCTAAGTTTAGAGAGAAATTAGCTCTCTTAAAGTCCAAGACTCTAGTTTGACTTTGTTCTACTACTTGTATTTGCTTAATGTCGAATTCCAATATTGCGTGGTCACTTGCCCCCAAGGCTCCTGTAGCTTCAACACCTTCTATCATTTCATCTCTGTTAGTGAGAATTAAGTCCAGTATGGCTGATCCCCTTGTTGCCTTCTCTATTTTTTGGGAAACAAAGTTGTCTGCTAGGTTTGTTAGGAACCTGTGGGATCTTCCATTTGGTGCAGAGTTTGTTTCCCAGTTGATGTCAGGGTAGTTAAAATCCCCCATTACTACTGTGATGTGCTTCCTACATACCTTAGTTAGCTGACTAGCAAAAAGTTCATCTACTTCCTTTGTTTGGTTGGGTGGCCTATAGTATAGAACTATGGCAATATCGTTTTTCACCCCTTTTATATTGACCCAAATGCATTCAAGATAATTTTCATTGTGTGCTCTATTTCTGTAGAAATGTAGTTATTTCTTATATATAGTGCAACTCCACCTCCTCTTTTATTTGATCTATTTCTTTTAAATATTTTATATCCCTCTAGCTGTATATTCCATTTGTCGGTTTCATCCCACCAAGTTTCCGTAATGGCAACAAAATCATATCTGCCCTCATTTACTTGAATTTCTAATTCACCCTGTTTATTCCTCATACTCCATGCATTGGTGTATGGACATTTGAGTCCATTTTTATTGACCTTGTGTTTACTGTCTACATAACCTGTGTTGTGCCTGACTACCTCTACTTTCTTGCCACCTGTTTGATTAGTGCATATGGTATGGCACTCACTGTTAAATGCTTGGTTTTGCTTGACAGCAAGGTTGATAATCTTACTCGCACAAACATCTATATTATATGCATGATAACCCTATTAATTTTAGATTGCTGGGGACAGAAATGTATCAATTAATTTTCTGTCCCCGCTGTTCAGTTTAAATGTATATCCAGAAAATCTGTGAATTTAATGCCAAGTAACTCAGTCCCTTTCTTTGATGGATGCAAACCATCTCTTTTGTACAGTTTTTTATTGGACCAGCTGCAGACATCATGACTAATAAAACCAAAGCCTTCCGTTTTACCACACACATTAAACTCCTTTAGCCACACATTAAACTCCACTACACGCTGTCCTTTACCATTTTGTTCCTTATATACTGGTAAAACCAGTATATAAAATAAAATTCATCAGGTCCGAGGGAGGGGGGTGAGGGGTACGTTCCAGATGTGGAAGTTGGTTCCATCTGTACGGTAAGTGGGAGGGGCAGATATGGCGGAAGCAAGGGGCTGTATCGTTCGTTGGGAGCACGTGTTCGCTGTTTAAAAGCGATCACATGCTCCGGCCCCCCAGTCTTTCCCCGTTCCCCGGAAGGTCAGGATCCTCAGAGCCCGGGCCTCCGGTTGATGTTGTGTAATGCCCGGTCTGTGGTTAAAAGGCCCCCCTGATTTGTGATCTTATCCAGGGGGAGTCCACAGACTTTATGGGCATTATGGAGACCTGGTTGGGCGCAGAAGGGGGGGGTGCCCCTAGTTGAACTGTGCCCTTCAGGTTTCCGAGCATTCCATCAACCGAGGGCCCAGGGTAGGGGTGGAGGGGTGGCGGTTGTAATGAAAGAGGGTCTGGAGCCGAGAGAGACCACTGTCCCTCAGATAGCCGGCTGTGAATCCCTTCTTGTGAAGTGGGGCCATAAGAATCAGATGGGTCTGTTGATCGCGTACCTGGCTCCTTGCTACGTGACTACAGCCCTGCCGGAGCTGCTGGAGGTGCTTGCCGGGGTGGCTGTTGAGATCCCCAGACTTTTGGTCATGGGTGATTTCAACTTGCCATCGGCCGGCTTGTCGTCAACAGTGGTTCAGGAGTTCCAGGCTTCCATGACGGCCTTGGACCTGATTCAAGTAACGGATGGCCCTACTCACATGGGGGGATCCGCGCTGGACCTGATTTATATCTCTGGACAGTGGTTTAATGATCTGGTAGTAAGAGATTTAGTGACGATACCGGTGTCATGGTCAGATCATTTTCTCCTCCGCCTAGACTTTCAGACCACTACTCACCACCGCAGGGAGACGGAACCAATGCGTTGGTTCCGTCCCAGGCGCCTGATGGACCCTGAGAGGTTCCAGATGGAGCTTGAGCCGTTCCCTGAGGATCTTACCCACGGCACGACCGAAGAACTAGTGGCGGCCTGGGAACAGGCCGCGGCTGGGGCTTTGGACCATGTCGTGCCTTTGCGGCCTCTGACCCGCCGCAGATCTCAATTAGCTCCTTGGTTCTCTGAGGAGCTGAGAGAGATGAAACGCTGGAGAAGACGCCTAGAGAGTGCCTGGAGGTCCAGCCGCTCCGAAGCTGATCGGACACTAGTTAGGTCTTTTTCAAAGACCTACCTAGTGGCACTGAGGGTGGCGAGGCGTTCTTACGCCTCCTCCCTCATTGCGTCGGCAGATAACCGCCCGGCCGCCCTGTTTCGGGTGACCCGTTCCCTCCTTCACCAGGGGGGACGGGATGACCCCTTGCAGGGACGTGCCGAGGAGTTTAGCGGTTATCTATACGATAAAATCGCTCAGCTTCGGGATAGCTTGGACCAAGATTGCGATGATCCGGATGAGATGACTGAGGCTCGTCTTGTTGATGTTGTTTGGGATGAGTTTGATTCTGTGGCTCCCGAGGACGTGGACAGGTTGCTGGGGAGGCTGCATGCCACTACATGTTTACTGGACCCGTGCCCCTCCTGGCTGGTGCTGGCCACTCAGGATGTGACACGAGGCTGGCTCCGGGGTATTATAAATGCTTCTTTGATGGAGGGGGTCTTTCCCGCCGCCTTGAAAGAGGCGGTGATGAGACCCCTCCTCAAGAAGCCTTCCCTGGGGCTCCAGTGACGTCACCGCTCCTGCTGGGTGCTCTAATAGAGCACTCCGTGTTAGAAGATTGTAAAAGTCAGTGAAACAGAAAAAAATCACTGTTCACTGAGCTTAGCTTACCCTATGGGAAAAAGGGGGTTATGCAGAGTTGTGGAAAAGTGGAAGCTCTGACAGGGGGTTTGCTCTTAAGAGCGAATTTTCCTGGATTTATGGTCCCGCCGAATTCCACTCCCTCCAACTTCAAACACGCTCCTGGTTTTTATCAGGAAAAAGGAGTAGGTGGTCATTTCTGCTCAAAAGGACTTATTAAATTGATTGATCTTCTAAGCAGACGGGAATTTCACAAGCGTTCGATCTTTGATGTAGAATCAGCACGGCAAGTACCGACTCCCTTTCTGAAACCTGAAACCTTTCTTTGTCTTTGATTAATTGACTTTTAAAATGGCGTCTGAAAGTGAAAGTAAAAATTTTTAGTACGATAAAGTAGCGTTATTTGTGGATTGTTACAAACGGAGTTTTTTTTATACTGAAAGGAGGGAAGGAAAGTTGTTAAGTTTAAATTCCTGATTCTTTTGAAGACAGAATGGCAGCTAAACCTTTAAAGCCTTCTGGAAGAAGGGGATCTGAACCAAGTCTTGAGGAAATATTGAAAGAACAATTAAAACTTTCTGAAGATAGGCAAAAAGAGATGATGGAGAATTTTAATGCAAAAATAAGAGAAAATATTCTCATGGCAGTTCAAGGACTGAGTAAAAAAATTGAGGGATTGGAAGTGGAAATGCAACAGATCTCTCAGTCAAATAAGCATTTAGAAGACAAAATGAAAGGTGTTCAGAAAAAAGTGGATCAAAATGAAGATCAGGTTGTGATATTACAATATAAACTTATGGAAGGAGCTCTTAGAATTCGTGGTATGCAAGAAGAGCGAGGAGAAGACTTAAGAAAAATTATATCAGAAGCATTGGCTGAATTTATTGAAGTGGAACCCCAAGAGGTAGCTTACCAAATTGATAAAATATATAGAGTTAATTCCTGGATTGCAAGACAGAGAAAGCTTCCTCGGGACATTGTGGTTTATTTTGTGAAAAGGACTATGAGAAATCAGATTCTGCAAGTTTCATATCAGACAACTTTAAAAATTGGAGAACAGGAGCTGAAGGTCCTGAAAGAGATTCCTTCCAAGATGTTAAGAGATAGGAAGGAATTTGTTTTTTTCACACAAGAACTTAAAAAACATCAGATTCAATTCAGATGGGAGGTGCCAGTTGACAGTATTTTATCAAGGAAGGAGATATAGAATTGCCACTGTTTTAAAGGCAAAGGATTTTCTTTCTACAGTTTTGAAAGTCGAAATAGAAGTGATAGAAAAACTTCAAGAGATTCAAGAAGGCATGGTGATCCAAGAGCCTTCATTGCTGCCAGTATTAGAGGAACCACAAGAGCAAAGGGTGACAAGAGGAGCTCTTAAGCGTAAAGAAGAGCAACAGTCTCAAAGTAAAAGCCAGGATCCCAGCATGGAAGCTGTGGGAGGAGCTAGACGGAAGATACCGGAGGAGGAGCTTCCGTTGTCTGCTTCAAAGCTTCAGGAGGCCAGTAATGGCAAATAGAATTTTGTCATGGAATGTTAATGGCTTGAATTCAGCTCAGAAAAGAAGGAAAATATTTCACTACTTGAAACAATTTAAAAATGATGTGATTTGTTTGCAAGAGACACATATAAAATTATCAGACCAAAAATATTTAATTAATTCAAAATTGGGTAACCATTTTGTTGCATCAGCTTTGGAAAAGAAGCATGGAATTGTTGTATATATCAGGAAGGATATACCAGCTAAGTTAATTGAGGCAGATATTCAAGGAAGATTTATTGCTATTGAACTGGTGATAGATGCAAAAAAGACTTTGCTGATAGGTATTTATGCACCTAATCAGCAACAAGAAAAGGTTTACAAAATGTTACATGAGAGGTTGACCCTATGGGATTATAGTTCGTTTATTTTATTAGGAGACTGGAATGGAGTAATTGATACAAGAAGGGATAAGAGAACCTCCTCCAAGAAGATACCTATACATGCAAAATTACCAAAATCCTTTTTTGAAATGATGGAAGACTTTGAGTTTAGAGATATATGGAGGTTACGGAATCCAGATGAGAGAGATTTTACTTTTTTTTCCGATAGGCATCAATCTTTTTCACGTATTGATTTTATTTTAATTTCTAATGACTTGCTTTCTAGGGTGAAGAAAATGAAGATATTTCCGAGGTGTTTAACTGACCATAGCCCAGTATGGATGGAATTATTACAAGGGAAAAAAGGTGGTAGAACATGGAGGTTGAATGAAAATCTGTTTAGATATGAGGATAATGTAACTTATTGTAAGAAACAGTTGAAAGAATTTTTTGATTTTAATATGTACAAAGGGACACCTATAGGAACTGTGTGGGAGGCGAGCAAAGCGTTTATTAGAGGGATATTGATTTATTTGGACAATAGGCAAAGGAATAATAAACAAAGGCAGCGTAGGTATTTGGAAGAAGAAATTCAAAGGAAGCAACAGTTATTAATTCAAAACCCACAAGATCATAAACTTAAAGAGGCTATAAAAATATTACAGAGTCAATTTAATATGTTAATGGTAGACCAGGTGGCAACGAATATACAATATGCTAAACATAATACCTTTTGTAATGCAAATAAACCTGGGAGATGGTTGGCATATAACTTAAGGAAAAAACAGAAAGCACGTGTCATACAAAAAATAGAATATAAAGGTAAAGAGATATATCAACAGGATAAAATTAAAAAGGCATTCTCAGAATTTTACACTGCATTATATGCAAAGACAAAATATTGAATAGGGACATTTATGATTATTTGAAAGATTATAAGGTTAATATTTTAACATTAGAACAGAGGGAGGAGCTGAATCGGCCGATAGCTACTGGAGAAATAGTGGAGGCAATTAAACAACTAAAAATGGGGGAAACCCCTGGTACAGATGGTCTTACAGCAACTTATTATAAAAAAACACAGGATGAAATATTAGGCCCACTTAAAGAATTATTTAATCAGATACAATTAGGAGTGGGAATACCCCCGTCATGGAAAACATCTTTTATTTCACTGATACCAAAAGAGGAGCAAGATTGCTCTAAACCCGGTAACTACAGGCCGATAATGATTAATCTTAACTTTTAAATAATGATTATAAGATTTTTGTAAAAATAATAGCAAATAGATTAATGTTAGTTTTACAACAAAGAATTCATACTGACCAATCTGGTTTTATAAAAGGGAGGCAGATGAGGAATAATGTTAGACAGATTATTAATATATTGGAATATTTGGAAAAGAAGAATACCTCAGCAGCATTTATTTTTTTGGATGCAGAGAAAGCCTTTGATCGATTGCATTGGGATTTTTTATTTAAATTAATAGAGAAAATGCAATTTGGAGATTGTTTTGTTAGAATAATCAAAGCGATTTATGGAGAGCAAACAGCACAGATTATAATAAATGGTAGTTTGACAGAAGTTATTAAGATTGCGAAAGGAACGAGACAGGGATGTCCCTTATCACCATTATTGTTTGTTTTGACTCTGGAACCATTATTAGATAAAATACGAATTAATGAAAATAGAGGAATTAAGATTAGACAATATGAGTACAAAGTTAGAGCTTTTGCAGATGATGTAGTGGTTACTTTAACAAATCCTATAAATTCAAGTAGATTTTTGTTGGAAGTAATTGATAAATATGGAAAGGTATCAGGATTTAAAATAAATCAGAATAAAACAAAAGTGATAATTAAAAATATGTCTATACAACAGAAACAAAAACTAGAGGAAATGACAGGATTTGAGGTAGTAAAAAGGTTAAATATTTAGGGTTTATATTAGCTCATCGAACAAGAAACTTTATAAGAATAATTATGACTTGCTATGGCAAAAGTTCAGAATGATATGAGTGGCTGGAAAAATTGCAGTTATCGCTATTGGGAAGGATTATGGCTATTAAAATGAATGTGTTACCTAGATTTTTGTTTCTGTTCCAGATGATACCAATAATTAAAAAGGATAAAAATTTGGAAGATTGGCAGATTGGGATTAATAAATTTATATGGCAGGGTAAAAGACGAGGGTTAAAATGAAAATAATACAGGACTCACGGGAAAGAGGTGGTTTAAGAATGCCTAACTTTAAACTATATTATGAAGCAGTAACCCTTTCAGTAATAAGTGACTGGTTTAACTTAACAGAGGAAAGAATTTTGAATATAGAAGGTTATGACTTGTTATATGGGTGGCATGCGTGTTTATTTTATGAAAAAAGTGGATAGGGCTTTTAAGAATCATGTGTTGAGAAGTGCTCTTTATGGTCTGGAAAAAATATTCCTATAAATTAGATTATAAGATTCCTATATGGGCGAGCCCTAGACATGCAATAGAGAATATAAATATAGAACAAAAACAGGAAATGATTACTTATAAAGAACTTTTGTATGCTGAAGGAGGTAGATTGCAATTAAAATCATTACAGGTATTAAATGAAGAAGGGAGGAATTATACTTGGTTTCAATATGGGCAAATAAGTGCTAGATGGAAAGAAGATCAAAAAATTGGTATAATGCAAAGGAGGAAAATTTAATAAAGCAAATTAGAAATCAGACCCAGGAGCATATAAAGAGATTGTATAATGTGTTGCTTGAAATAGATTCGGAAAAGGATTTGGTAAAGGATTGTATGATAAAATGGGCACAGAATATTCAGGAACCAATAATGTTGGAAACATGGGAGAAAATTTGGGTTAGAAATGTTAAGTTTACACAAGCACAGAATTTAAGGGAAAATTTTTATAAGATGTTTTATAGATGGCACTTAGATCCCAAAAAATTATCATGTATGTATCCTAATATCCAAGCAAAATGTTGGAGGTGTGATTGTGATGATGCTACATATTTTCATATTTGGTGGACTTGCAAGAAAATTAAGGTCTTTTGGATAAGAATTTGGTGGATTATTCAAAATGTACTGAAGAAGAAGATAAAGTTCCTGCCACAATTTTTCCTTTTGGGAATTATAACGGATTGTACAGGGATTGAGACTAAATTGATTCTGAATTTAATAACAGCAGCAAGACTGTTGATTGGACAATACTGGAAGAAGGAAGAGATACCTACAATAGAAGAATGGATACTGAAAGTTACTAATTTGGCTGAGATGGCTAAAATCTCAGCTTTTTTAAAAGACAATACGCAGGAAAGATATTTAATTGAATGGGAAAAATGGATTGATTATCTACAAAACAGATATCAGATTAAGAAATATCAGATTGCCTTTGAATAATTAGAAAGTTATTTTATGTAATGGGGAGGGGGTTGGGAGATGAAAAGCTGTGGATGTGGTTATTTGGATTGGAAGGGAAAATTTTATTCTATATTTGGTTTATGTATAACAATACCTTGTGATTGACCCGGGAAGCCGGGGGGGGGAGGGAGGGGGGAAGGGGGTTTCTTGGGAGGGAGGGGGGAAAAAAGGGGGAAAAATGTTTTTGTTTTTTAAAACTCTTTCAATTAAAAAAAAAAAAAAAAAGAAGCCTTCCCTGGACCCAGCTATCTTGGGTAATTATCGTCCAGTCTCCAACCTTCGCTTTGTGGCGAAGGTTGTAGAGAGTGTGGTGGCATGGCAGTTTCCTCAGTACCTGGAGGAAGCTGTCTATCTAGACCCGTTCCAGTCCGGCTTCCGGCCCGGGTATAGCACGGAGACAGCTTTGGTCACGTAGGTGGATGACCTCTGGAGGGCCAGGGATAGGGGTTGCTCCTCTGCCCTGGTCCTGTTGGATCTCTCATCGGCTTTTGATACCATCGACCATGGTATCCTGCTGCGCCGGTTGGAGGGGTTGGGAGTGGGAGGCACCGTTTATCGGTGGTTCTCCTCCTACCTCTCCGACCGGTCGCAGACGGTGTTGACAGGGGGGCAGAGATCGGCCGCGAGGCACCTCACTTGTGGGGTGCCGCAGGGGTCGATTCTCTCGCCTCTCCTGTTCAACATCTACATGAAGCCGTTGGGCGAGGTCATCAGTGGCTTTGGGGTGAGTTATCATCTGTACGCTGATGATACCCAGCTGTACTTCTCCGCCCAGGCCACCCCAGTGAAGCTGTCGAAGTGCTGTCCCGTTGTTTGGAGGCCGTACGGGTCTGGATGGGGAGAAACAGACTCAGACTCAATCCATCCAAGATGGAGTGGCTGTGGATGCCGGCATCCCGGTACAGTCAGCTGCAACCGCGGCTGACTGTTGGGGGCGAGTCACTGGCCCCAACGGAAAGGGTACGCAATTTGGGCGTTCTCCTGGATGGACGGCTGTCGTTTGAAGATCACTTGATGGCCGTCTCCAGAAGAGCTTTTTACCAGGTTCGCCTGGTCTGCCAGTTGCGCCCCTTTCTCGACCGGGATGCCTTATGCACGGTCACTCATGCTCTCGTCACTTCTCGAGTGGATTATTGCAATGCTCTCTACATGGGGCTACCCCTGAAGTGTACTCGGAGACTTCAGTTAGTCCAGAATGCAGCTGCGCGGGTGATTGAGGGAGCACCACGTTGCTCCCGGGTAACACCACTCCTGCGCAGTCTGCATTGGCTACCTGTGGTCTTCCGGGTGTGCTTCAAGATTTTGGTTACCACCTTCAAAGCGCTCCATGGCTTAGGGCCCGGGTACTTACGGGACCGCCTGCTGTTTCCACATGCCTCCCACCGACCCATACGCTTGCACAGAGAGGGTCTTCTCAGGGTGCCGTCCGCCAAACAGTGTCGGCTGGCGGCCCCCAGGGGAAGGTCCTTCTCTGTGGGAGCACCTACCCTCTGGAACAAACTTCCCCCCGGTTTATACCAATTGCCTGACCTTCGGACCTTTCGCCGGGAACTGAAAACTTATTTATTTATCCAAGTGGGACTGGCCTGATTTTTAAATTCTAAATTTTTAATTTTTAATTTTTAATTGTAATTTTACTGGGTATTTTATATGGTCAATTGGATGGTTTTAATTTCGGCCTTTTATTGAATAAGCTTTTAATTGTTATTTTAATATGTATATTAATTGTTTTAAATGAAGGCTGTACACCGCCCTGAGTCCTTCGGGAGAAGGGCGGTATAAAAGTTTAATTAATTAATTAATTAATTAATTAATTAATTAATTAATTAATTAATTAATTAATTAATAAAACCTCTGAAAAGTTAAATAAATAAATAAATAAATAAATAAATAAATAAATAAATAAATAAATAAATAAATAAATAAATAAATAAATAAATAAATAAATAAATAAATAAATAAATAAATAAATAAATAAATAAATAAATAAAACCTCTGAAAACCTAAGCCTACAACCTATACTACTAAGTTCATATCCCAAGCTCTGGAAATCATTCTGCACAGAAAGTATATCTTTTTGGGACAGATCATTTGTGCCAAGATGTATAATAGCATCAACATAATCGTCCTTACTGGCATTCTTGACTATCTTAAGAATATGCCTCTTGTCTCTGCTGGCTGTAATACCTAGCAGACACCTGACCTCTTTCAAAACCTCTATATCCTTTCCTAAATTTACATCCCTTACAATTGAATCACCAACCAGAGGGTGGCTTCTCTTTTTGGATACCGTGCTCTTCATGTATGACTGATGTGCAATACCTGATTCACACTTTTCCCTTTCCAAAGTAAGTTCTTCATCACAACTACCTTGACCTGTCACTTTAGTGTTCCTATTACGGTCAGCAAGGGCACTGTATCAGTTATGCTGGGACACAGCGAAAGCTTTGTGTTTATGGTTCAGAGCTGTCACCTTGTCAGATCCCATAGTTTTTCATTCTGCCCTTCTCCTGCAAGATCTTTGTGGTAGAGGGGGTTGATAGCACGGCAGCTCAATAGAGTGGAATGGCTGAATTGGGCACCTAACTTCTGCTTGGAGAGCACAGATTAGAGATTCTAGATAGGTAATCTGTCCATGTAGACCAATAATTTGTTTACAAAAAGGACAGTATCCAAATTTGAAAAGAGTACTGCGAAAGATAGCTGCAAAACAAGTATTACACTGAACTAAGCCAGTCATTTTGAAATAAAATAAAATCACAATCTCAAGTGCACTTACCTTGAAGGTATTATTGCTATTTTTGGTTTATAGTTAGATGATTTGTGTGCCTAAAAGTGCACAGGTTGCTACCTTTGTCCTCTGTACTCCCTCTTAGTCTCCCCCACTCACAGCCAGCAGCTCCTCCTACCAGCCACTGGAAAGTTAAAATCAGCTGTAATAAAAATCCAAGCTCTGCCGGGCTCTGATGTATGTGTATATAAGCAAAGTGCATATAAACTCATCTTTATCAGAGTCCAAAATTATATCATGGTACTGTGGGATTACACATTTTCCTACATTAGAGAGGAGTCAGCATAGTCTTATGTATTCATGATGAAATCTCTACATTGAAACAACTGGATGGGAATGCCTATCAAATTAAAATTAATACCGGTAATCATTAGAAGAAGAGTTAATGCTATAAGAAGAAATAAATTACAGAACATTTACACTAGTTGTAATCTTTGATTCTACTTTTATTATCCAATCTCAATGTGGTGTTGTCAAAACCCTTTTTGGGGGGAGTTCCTGGAAACTTTCCTAGCTTTCAAAGAAAAGTCTTCCTGAAGCCAAACTTTTTCCTGGGGACTACATGGACAACATTATGCGGTTTTCTTGGCAACAACATACAAATAGTTTATAATTGGTTGCATTCTTCCCATTTTTTAAACTTCTAATCCTAATTTATGTCCCCAGAGTTTCCTTGTGGTTGCCCTTCAATTATTGAGTAGATCTGACTCTGCTTAGCTTTTTTGAATTCCCCAAGGTTCGGTAGTTGCTACAACCTGCTGTGATCTTCTGTATTTATATTTCCAATATTCAGAAGACAGAGTTCTGATTTTGATGCAGAAACATACCAAAGCTCTAAAACAGGCTTGGAAAATGTAAAAATGAAATGGGAAACAAAAACAATTATAAAAGACAAATTTCAGCCAATGTACATATGTAAGCAATGTTGAGTCTTTTGGGGTTACTAAAGGTTTGCTAACTCCTGGTTTAAAGAATACTCACAAAATTGTATACCTTTTAATAAATTGTATTAATCAAAAAGGTGATACCAGACTTCTTTAGTCACAACATGTCCCTGCTCCTTCCTTGGCAGTCTTGCATACTTCTGTTCAAAATATCAATAAGTTCAACGGAACTTATTCCCAAATAAGTAGCACAGGTTTTGCCCACTTACTTGGAAATAAATTCCATTGAACTGAGTGAATTGCTAAATATCAAATTGTGTTATAAGTGTAAATTGTCATTTCAAGCAATCTGTAGCTGTAGCACTAAGTGGCCTCTCTTAGCATGGCTGATTATTTACCCTTCAAAGAATATGTTCAAATCCATTAAATGTTTTCACAGAGATTAAGTGCTTGTAGAAGCAAGTGAGTCCACTAATGGACTGAACTGGAATAACTTCAAATAAATGTATATAGAAAAGATAGGCAGAAAAAACACATTTATATTATTGGATAAAAATTAAAATAATAAAAAGATAAAACTTAAATTTCTGGTTTGACTGGAATGGAGAATGAATCAGTATCAGTGCCTAATATATTAGGTAGCCATAAAATATCCCCATTTTTATATTTGGGAATATATTTCTGTTAAAATTAATTCTATGTTATTTCAGTTTAAATTAATTTCTTAGTTATTCATTATATGCATAAAATTTATATTAACACATTAGGACTTTAAACTATTAGTCTCAACATTTACTTGTTTGTACTAGATCGGGTGTCGACAACTCATGGCTCCGGAGCCCCATGCAGATCTTTGGGCCCTCTGTTGCAGCTCCCTGTCCTATCACTGGCTGGCCCTGCCCCTCGCCCTCCCCTCCCGGTCATTCCTCACCTGGCCAGAGAAGGAAAGGGCAACAGCGGGGGATATAGAAATGGACAGGGCTGATTCTTTGGTACCTCACTCATGTTGGAGCTTCTTCCAGACCTTGTTAGTGCTGAGCATGCCTCAGCCGCTTGGAGAGATGTGCAACCTGCTCTCTGCCCTGAAACACTGGCACAACTGGCCACGACTGACGCTAGCCTTGCTAACATGAGGGCTGGTGGGGTGGCCAGCTGCCCCACTTGTGGTTGGCTGAGCCCAGCTGCTTGCTTGAGGGTCTCCACACTTGTGCATACCCTCCCGGCCCCACCACAGCCAGTCGGGGGTCACAAGAAGGAGGAGAAGGGTTGCCAGAAGGGAAGCCTCTGCTGCGGCTTATAATGTTAAGGAAGAGGAAGGCCGCACTAGGGAATAGTACTTAATTTCCTTAAGAACTGGGATTAGACTATATAATAATAATAATAATAATAATAATAATAATAATAATAATAATAATAATAATAATAATAATAATAATAATAATAATAATAATAATAATAATAATAATAATAATAACAGAGTTGGAAGGACCTTGGAGGTCTTCTAGTCCAACCCCCTGCCAGGGCAGGAAACCCTACACCATTTCAGACAAATAGTTATCCAATATTTTCTTAAAAACTTCCAGTGTTGGAGCATTCACAACTTCTGCAGGCAAGTTGTTCCACTGATTAATTGTTCTAACTGTCAGGAAATTTCTCCTTAGTTCTAAGTTGCTTCTCTCCTTGATTAGTTTCCATCCATTGCTTCTTGTTCTACTCTCAGGTGCTTTGGAGAATAGTTTGACTCCCTCTTCTTTGTGGCAACCCCTGAGATATTGGAATACTGCTATCATGTCTTCCCTAGTCCTTCTTTTCATTAAACTAGACATACCCAGTTCCTGCAACCATTCTTCATATGTTTTAGCCTCTAGTCCCCTAATCATCTTTATTGCTCTTCTCTGCACTCTTTCTAGAGTCTCAAGATCTTTTTTACATTGTGGCGACCAAAACTGAATGCAATATTCCAAGTGTGGCCTTATCATGGCATTATAAAGTGGTATTAACACTTCATGTAATCTTGAGTCTATCCCTCTGTTTATGCAGCCCAGAACTGTGTTGGCTTTTTTGGCAGCTGCTGCACACTGCTGTCTCGTATCTAAATGGTTGTCCACTAGAACTCCAAGTTCCCTCTCACAGTTACTACTATTGAGTAAGGTACCACATATACGGTACCTCTGCATTTTGGTTTTTTTTGCCTAAATGTAGAACCTTACTTTTTTCACTGTTGAATTTCATTTTGTTAGATAGCGCCCAATGTTCAAGTCTGTCAAGATCCTTCTGTATCTTGAGCCTATCTTCTGGAATGTTGGCTATTCCTGTCAGTTTGTGTCATCTGCAAATTTGATGAGTTCCCCATCTATCCCCTTGTCCAAGTCATTGATGAAGATGTTGAAGAGTACTGGGCCTAAAACAGAGCCTTGGGGTACTCCACTACATACTTCCCTCCATGTGGATATAGTTCCATTGAGGACTATACATTGAGTGTGGTTGGTCAGCCAGTTATGAATCCATCTGGTGGTGGTGCTGTCTAACCCACATTTTTCTACTATATCTAGTAGTAGGTTTTGGTCTACTTTATCAAATGTTTTACTGAAGTCCAAGTAAATTATATTGACAGCATTCCTCTAGACCACGAATTTTGTCACTTTGTCAAAGAATGCAATAAGATTAGTCTGGCATGATCTGTTTTTGACAAGCCCATGTTGGCTTTTGGTTATTACTTTGTTTGCTTCTAGGTGTTCGGTGATTCGTTGTTTGATTATCTTTTCCAGAATCTTCCCTGTTATTGAGATCAGGCTGATAGGTCTGTAGTTTCCTGGATCTGTTTTTTTTCCCTTTTTTGAAGATGGGAACTACATCAGCTCTTTTCCAGTCCTCTGGCAGTTTCCCTGTGCTCCAGGATCTTTGAAAGATATAGTTCAGTGGTTCTGAGATCTTGTCTGCCAGTTCCTTCAGAACCTTGGGGTGTAATCCATCCGGTCCTGGTGATTTGAACTCGTCTAGGGTAGACAGGTGTTCACTTACCATTTTCTTCCCTATTTTAACTTGTGTTCCTAATCTGTTTTTTTATGGTGCTGTTTTTGATAGGTTGGATTGTTTTAATTTAATTTAATAAGAAAAATTTAGAATCTGGGATGCAGTGCTTAGTTTGTTGTCCCAGTAATACTCTTCCAGGAGAAGCCACTGGACTGGACACTAAAGCATATGTCAACAAGGTAATACTGCAACTCATTCGCTCATCTAATAGTTAGAAAACACTAGGGGAAATATAACCATATAAAGCAGCCTGTTGCCGTTTCCTCCAGATATATGGACCAATTCTTAGACTGTCTAACTATGCTTAGTTAGATATAAATTTTAGTTTATAAACTATATATTTATAGTTAAATATAAATTTTCCATGCTGGAAATTTAGGAAGCTGAAGTATATAGATTGGGACAATGGCCAAATTTGGTATCATTATTACAAAATATTTCCATAATTATTTTCAGTCTTGTTTTTGACTGACCAAAAGAAAGCACTTCTTTCTTTACAAATTACAAAATTTATTATTGGGACTATTTTGGACTATTCTTCCAAAAGTTGAATCAATAGATTTAGTTAAAATAATTAAGAAGTGAACTTCTGAATACTAGCTGTTATGAGAGATGTAATGGAGTTGGCATGAAATACATATACATTTTACAGGTTTCGCAGTGGAATTTTCTAGGGACAAGCCTTTGAATTAGAGTTTTGATATAAATCAGAGGATGCTGATATAGTTTGGCTGCTTGTCCCAGAACTGCGGCTGACATTAACTTGATCTGAGCATTCATCTGGAAGGTGTAAAGATTCAAAATGGAAAATGTCAAGGAAATCTTAATGAATTTTCTATAAACTCAGAAACAAATTTCATTTGCAGATCAGCAATTAATATGGTGTTTGACCAACTGTGTCATGTCCTACATGTTGCGATTTTGGATCTTGGTCAGTGATAGAATGACAGAGTAGCATATGCCCATACTAGAACAGCTTTGCAATAAGAGCATGCCAAATCAAAGTTATTGTATCAACATTCTCAAGTAGCTGAAATTATATTTACACATTTGTTCTGATCTCTTGTGGTTGTTTTGTGTGATGTTTTGAATAGATTAAACTGCACATTATGTAATCTGAGTAAATGATAAATGAAGACAGGACTTTCATGCTCTGATTTGTGTTTTCACAGGTTCAGTGGGAGTGTATAAACCCCAAGTATAAAGTAAAGAAGAAGAATTACAAAAACTCTGGCATCGTCATTCTTAATCTGTGCAAGGTGCTTTTATTTAAGTAGTGCTTTAATAATGAATGTGAAAGTACTGTTTTCAACATCCGTGACAAAAGTAAACACAGGAGAGGGAATTGGTTTCTGCTGTCCATATTTTGTAGATTTTTATACATGTCAAAAATAAAATATGTCATAAAAATGCATATTTTGGGATTCCCAAAGGTAGGATAACAGATGTTGCTACATCATGGTAGATCAACGTTTTCATTGGGTTGACAGCTGCAGATCCAAAATGGGCATTGACCCTCATACATTCAATCTGCTAGCCATGTATATTCAAAGGAATACATTTGGTTAATTATACTAAAAGATACTAATAAAGTTTCTGAGTTAAGATTAAATTCTGGTAATCTCTGGGCACATCAAAAGAGTTATATTGGTGTTTGTCATCTTCAAGGACATGTTTTGACTTTTAGATAATATCTGCTAATCTTGGTAGTTCCCCAGGCAGATACTAACAAAAGCAATCATGCTTAGCTTAGATAATATAAGCCAAGGATTAGTATCATCACTGAATTTAGTTATGTTCACAATACAGAAATTAAATGGATAATCTAATAAAAAAGAAAATGGGATTGAATCTAACATCAGGATGCACTGAAGTTACTTCAAAACCATCCATAATTTAATTGCATTGGTTTTAAATGAAAAAGAAGTTTAATATTTTACTGGTCCAAACAAGGGTTAGCCGGAAATTGCTGGAAATGTAATCACTGGGTATCACTGGAGGAGTGAGAAAAACTTACTATAATTGAGACATTAATTGAGATATTGTCTGATCTGGTTAATATATGGATGGGAGACACCAGAAACTCTCAGGGCTATGGGGAGAAATTTTTTTAAGCAAAAACAACTTGGAAGAAAGCAGAAGCAATCCATTTCTATATTGTTATGGGAAAGTTACAGAAATGTGTCCATCTAATCACCAGATGTCAAGATTTACCAAGCGAAATCTTCATCTTTATATCTTACTGATTTTATTCTTTGAATTTGGCAAGATATTATTGTTCATCTATGTTTTCCTATACACTTATGTATTTTTTCATTAGACCAAAATGAAATTTTAAAAAATTAGGCAATAAAGGGCAAAATAGTTATACAGCATTTTATGATTACTGTAATAGTTCTAGAACCCTTCTACAGAAAAGAAGGCAAAGTTTATTATTCCAGTGAAGTATTTTTCACTATGGAAGGATATAAAGAGAGATGGAAGTTGGGGATTTTTTCTATTGCAGTCCACAGTCATAGGAAAGGATGGGCTACTCCACAAGTAGAAATGCTGGTAGTCCTCTACATATGATCGCAATTGAGCCCAAATTTTTTGTTGCTAAGTGACACATTTGTTATGTGAACTTTGCCCCATTTTATGACTTTCTCACCACAGTTGTTAAGGAAATCACTGTAGTTGTTAAGTTAGTAACAAGGTTGTTAAGTCAATCTGGCTTCCCCATTGACTTTACTCGTCAGAAGGTCGCAAAAGGTGATCACATGACCCTGGGACACTGCACCCATCATAAATACAAGTGAATTGCCAACCATCTGAATTTTAAGCACAGAACTATGGGAATGCTGCAATGGTCATAAATGTGAAAAATGGTCATATTCCTTTTTTCAGTGCTGTTATAACTTTGAACAGTCACTAAATGCACTAAATGAACTGTTGTAAATTGAGGATTACCTGTCTATAGAAATAGCTCCTTTGCTAGTGCTTGGCTTGGAAGGGTCATGAGCAAATTGACTTTGAAGAAATATTGCGGAATTCCCACAGATGATATTAAAACAGATCAAACTATTTTATTCCCTTCCTGCATTTGCAAAGAAATAATTGAAACTTCTTTTTCCAAGACACTCATTGGTGTCCCTAACTGCTCCGAAAAATAAGCAAGCACAAGTTAACCAAACAGCAACAATAGCAACAGAATGTTCTTTTTTTCATTCCTCCAAAACTTCACATGATGGACAGATCTGTCTTGAGTTTTATTGTCAATGGTGCACTGACTTTGGGATGCTGTAGCAACCTTAAGTATGGCATTGAACCATAGAACATTGTATATGGAGATTTATTTATTTTATTTGTTAATTAACTATGTTAATTAACTATGTTAATTTGATATAATGAAGGGAACAATGGGACAGGAATGGTAGGCACGCTGGTGCTTTTATGCACGCCCCTTACAGACCTCTTAGGAATGGGGTGAGGTCAATAGTAGATAGTCTTTGGTTAAAGCTTTGGGGATTTTGAGAAGAGACCACAGAGTCTCAGTCATCCAGATCATGGTTGTCCCAAAGGTGCTTTTTCTAGAGGCAACTGGACTGGAAAATACCACCTTTGGGACATAGAACATAGTCCATTTCTGGAAATCCCCAATTCATTTCCATTAAATGACATCTCAGCTAGGAACCCCATATGATTACATAATTTTCAACTCTCTTTCAAAACAATACTATGCTATGATTCTTAGCATTGAAAGTCTTTTCCCCCCTCCTTTATGTAAAGATAGGGAGAAGGAATGAATATTTATTTTTACCCTGAGGGACATTATTTCCTGTATTGCTTATTCTCAATATTCTCTCAGTTACTAATGGCTACAAAGATATACCTTCCCATATGAAAAGGGAAATATTTAAGAACACATGGTTTTAAACCCAGATTTCTGACTTTCTTCCCTCCAGATTCACAAGATGCATTCATTCTTAGATTACATAATGGGTGGCTGTCAAATACAGTTTACAGTAAGTATTTTGTTTATTTTTAAAAAAGACAAAATCTTTCACAATGCAAATATTATTTTACACACAGGATAATAGACAGGAAGTAATATTGCAAGGCTTTGTTGAATTCAGATAAGATATAAATGTGTTAAAATATTTAATTTTTAATAATCTATTGAAAAATATAACATATTTTATGTGTAATAGCTTGTATAAATTACACTCATTAATAATGAAAACCTGATAGCATGTCAAATTTAATTTTGCCTATAAATATTTGACATTTGTTTAACTAATACAATAAGTTAGATGCTCATTTTCTAAAGCAGTGCCTCAAAATAAACTGATGTGGTTGTATCAATCTTTGGGTATTTACCATTCATAGTATACATCTAAAAGTTTGTTCTTTGGACATTTGCTTTGTTTTTCTAACTTCGCTAAATCCAACATGTTTGAGGATTTATACTGTTATTTTTGGAAACAAAATTTATGCTGGTGCATTTGAATACAAACTACATTTGCACTTTTCAACTGAATTGTCAAGAATACATTTGTCCTTCCAGCTTTATTTGAGCTTTGTGAAAAAAGTGTTCTGCTTTAACTCTTATTTAAAATTCATTTTAGTCATATATAAATTTTATGCTCATATATTAATATATATGAACGTATCTGTTTAATATCAAAATGTCTGTTTTGATATTATACACACATGCATATATAATATGAAATGTTTTTTTATACATATACATACCGAGAGAGAGAGAGAGAGAGAGAGAGAGAGAGAGAGAGAGAGAAATATGTGTGAAGTTCCATGCAGCTTTTTTTTTAATACAAATGAATGCAGAAGGTGGACAGAACAGATATATGACTAAGTACTAAATACTGATTAAATTATGCTCTTAGATCAGGGGTGGCTAATAAATGTTCCCAAGGGACAACTGGGGAACCTGAGGAACTGGGACTGTTGTGGAGGGCCAGCACAATAACTTCTAGCTACACCAGTGATAGTCAACTTGGTCCCTACCGCCCACTAGTGGGCGTTCCAACTTTCATGGTGGGCAGTAGAGGTTTTGTCCGATACCGAAGCACTTTCCTTTTTTTTAATTTAATTGACTTTTTAAAAAAATTTCATAACATTGTTGAAAAATATTTTCATTAGGTTTTCATAAAATTCCCTGTGACAATTTAAATTTCTAAGAATATTTGTATCGCCCGTGCATAAGTTTGGTTCACGTTACGTAAGTGAAACTAACTATACTTGCTATAGTGCAACCGCAAACAAAAGAGCTTCATCCCAGAATAGCTCACACATCTCCCTCCACACCATCCAGCTGTAATAGACAAGCAGAGATGGTAGCCAGCACCCCCCCCCCAAACCTAATCCACGATGCATGAGAGGCATGCACAGACGACGATACATGGATCATTATTGTGGAACCGGTGGGCGGTTAGAAAATTTTACTACTAACAGAGATACAAAAGTGGGTGGTAGGTATAAAAAGGTTGACTACCCCTGAGCTACATTTTATGCACTTGCTTGCAAGACCACGTTCTAATCTAGGCAACGGTGACCTGAGCCCAGATCCCCTCACAAATACCTACTGCTGCCACCTCAGCCTGCTCCAGTGAGGGATGAGTGCTACGCAGTCAAAGAAAATTGCTTTCTCTCCTTCTCCTCCCATGGTCACCAGCCAACTGAAAGAGCACAGGAAGTGACTGCAGAGAGTTATACCTGATTCGGTCCCTTCTTCCATCCACTATGACATGGTTATTTATATTTGATTTCTAATTTCCAATTGACCTCACACAGGCCAGACAGAGACAGCCAAAGGGCCAGATGTGGCCTGGAGGACTGTAAAATGCACAAGTCTGTCTTAGATCAATCTATGGATATTCCTTTTTCCTAGTGACATATTTTCCTCAAATATTAAAAGCCATATGTCAATCTTAAGAGACTTTAAAAAATAATAATGGCCTCCTGTTTAAGTTTCTGGTTCCATAAAGCAGATAATAACTTGGCAATAAAATGTTTGACCTCAATCCCCCCCAAAAAAAACTAAGTTACAGGTCTTTCAGTCCCAAGATTCATTTAATTCACTTTTTCTGGAAGAACATTTGAAGAAAATGTATCCTGTAATAATGGATATGAATATGGCAATCAATTTTTTCTAGAGACATTCTCAAAAAAAATATAAATTAAATTTAGTAAAGGTCCATAGGAATTTTTGCCATTAAGGCATTTATTAACCATTCAGATGTCATAAGAATTTCAATGTTTTGTTTTGTTTTTTAATTTAGGATAAGTCCAATTGAACTCAGTGGAATTTAATTCCAAATAAGCATGTTTAGAATCAATGTCTATGGAGATTCTCAGTCATCCAGATCATGGTTGTCCCAAAGGTGTTTTTTTCAAGAGGCAACTGGACTTTCTGGGGGTTTTTTGAAGACCTTTCATTTCTCATCTAAGAAGCAAAGAGCTGAAGAAGCTTCTTGGATGAGAAGCGAAAGGTCTTCAAAGAAAAACCAGAAAGTCCAGTTGCCTCTTGAAAAAAGCACCTTTGGATTTAGAATCAATATTAATGTGTCATGAAAATCAGTGGTAATATAATTTTCAGAATTCACTTTAAAAACTATTAACCAAGTACTGTATCATACTCATATCTGTATACAATATTAAATATATATTATTGTATTAAATAAAATTATTAGAATTTGTTACCCATAACATGTGAAGGACTGCAGTACATTTTATATATAATGTAATTTATATATGTATGCATGTGTGCATGTATAAATACACACACACATTGCAATTGTTCACATGTTCTGTTATCTAATAATTTATTTTATTTAATACAATAATTGTTATAATGTTTGTGGTAATTTTCAGAGAAGAAAACAGAGACTATAATTCACAAGGAGTCTGATGCCAGATTAAGGACTACATTTTATACTGGCAGTATTTCTGCAGAAACAGGTGCAGAATTCTGAAGTTTTTTTGCAAGTCAGCCCACTCTCTTTTTGTTTTCAAATTAATTACGTCTTCAATGAGTTCAAGTAGGGGGCAGACAATACAATGCAGCTGTGATCGGAAAGGCTGTTTGATAGGGGAGGAACCAAGTTGCTAAGCATAGGTTTGTGAACAAAAAGCTATAGTATGATGAACCTGCTAATTTGAAAAACTAATGAGAGCTTTTGTAGCATCAAATTGGGTCTTCTGAAGATGTGCCTTTGTAAGCATATCATGTCTTGCTAGAAAGAATGTATCATAAATAAAAGCAAACACTTGGTTTTTTTTAAACCATTTTAAAGATTCTATGGTCACTTTCAAGAGAAAGCTTTATTTTTAAAAAATTGACTGTTTAAATGATTCTACAGCATTGTATTAGCAATACTGATAAGAAAAAAAAGCTTATCCTATTATTAAGATAATAAAATTTATAGGGCAGATTTTCACTTAGCTTACCTGAGTCAAATAGAAACATTATAAAGAAAACAGTTGCTGCTAATTCTACTCAAGAAAAAAGTGACGTTCCCATAAATCTGACCAGAACATGGATGATAATTTTAAAATATGTTGTAGGTTTGAAATCCCACTGCTATTATCTGCCTTTTGAAGATATAAATTTAATAGCAGTAAAGACAAATTCAGATATGCCCTCCTTATTCACTCCCATCAAAGGAACTGTGATTTCTATTTCATATTTCATGGATAATTGTGTCTTTTAAAGACAATGATGCATTCAGATAACAGCCCTCATTTAAAAATCAAGATATTTTATAAGAGAATATATAGAACAGTTCCTGATACCTCTTTTATAAAACTGAATAAAGCTGAAATACTATAAGCCGCATAATTATATTTTGATGGAAAATCAAAATTTTGATATGTGTAAATACAGAAACTTTCAAACTATTCTGCATGAGTAATCTCTTGGCTTTAATTTTTTCATCAGCTGGGAGTATACAAGATTTTAAAAGTTATGATATTGAGTCATCCTCAAAGCAATTAAATATTAGCTTTACATAGATGAGAGGGAAGGAAAAGAAATAAAAAATGCATAAAGCCTAATAAAGAAATGATTTGAGAAAATTATATTAAAGCCACCTTATTATCCTTCTCAGATTTGGCAGAAACAAGTCTTACAAAGTTACCATGCAGAACAAAGTTGGAAACTAAATACCATCATAGAAAACACCCTGATCCTTATGAATATCATCCCAGGTACAAAGGAAGCTTCCTAAATACTGAATAATAATAATTCCAGTGGAAATGGAGTAGCTTCAATGCATTCTATCTATCTCAGGGGTGAAATGCTACTGTTTTGGACCGGTTTGCCCGAATCGGTAGTAAAAAATGCTACCATTCACCCAAACCAGTTAATAAAAAATGCTTTAAAAAGAAAAAAGTTCCAACAATCAGCTGTGCCAGGCAATCGTTTGAACTTTTTTTTAAACTTTTTTTTTTGCATTTTTTTACTACCAATCAGTTGTGACACAATCAGCTGTGCCTGATTGTCTGTGAGGTTCCTGCTTGTTGCAGGGGCCATTTTGTGTGAAGTCCAGCTGCTTTTCCATTGTGTGTGAGCCAGTTGTGTAGCTTTTGTGTTATTTATGTGTAAAGTGTGATAGTTTGATTTTGAGCTCTCTGTGACTGTGAGGTTCCTGCTTGTTGCAGGGGCCATTTTGTGTGAAGTACAGCTGCTTTTACACTCTGTGTGAGTCAGTTGTGCAGCCACGCCCATCTGGGCACATGACCACCAAGCCACACTTGCCTGGACACATGACCACCAAACCACGCCCACCAAGTAACATGACCACCAAGCCATGCCCACCAGGTCACATGCCTGCCAGGCCACAACCATTAAGCCACACCCACAGATCCAGTAGGGGAAACTTTTGAATTTCACCACTGCTCTATCTAATAGATGTGTCTAATCTATTTAATAGATGTAGCATCTTAAAATGAGCCCAAGGGTCTGAGTAAGAAAAGAGATGTTCCTTTTGTACCAGAATAATATTTGTCCTGTAATTGATTCCAATAGGAATCCAAAATCTATACCCTGTGCTATTTGTAACTTCAGAAATTTGAAGATTTTAGGAAAAAGATAGCAATTGTGTGCCATAGCATAGGCAAGAAATACAATGCTAAAAAAGTAAATCATTTCAGTAGCAGAATTTTGTTCCAGAAAGACATTTCTGGAACTTAGATTATAATTTTTCTCCATGTTGTGTGAGTATAGTTGTATTATAAAACTATAACATACCACAATCTACATACCATGTAGTGATGTTGAATATTTTTGTAATCAGTTTTATAATCTTTATTTATTTATTTATTTGTCACAACATTATATACAGGAACATATATTGAAAGGAAACAATAGGACATGAACGGTAGGCAATTTGTGCACGTATGCATGCCCCTATAGTCTCTTAGGAATGGGGTGAGATCAATGGTAGATAGTTTTTGGTTAAAGCTTTTAGGAGTTGGAAAGGAGACCACTGAGTCAGGTAGTGTATTCCAAGCATTAAAAACTCTGTTACTGAAGTCATATTTTTTGCAATCAAAATTGAAGTGGTTGACATTAAGTTTGAATCTGTTGTTTGCTCTTGTATTATTGCTATTGAAGCTGAAGAAGTCTTTAACAGAAAGGACATTGCAGTAGATGATTCTGTGTGTTAAACACAGGTCTTGTCGGAGTCGGCGGAGTTCTAAGTTCTGGGTCCTCATTTTACCTACCTTATAAAGGATGGAAGGCTGAGTCAACCTTTGGCCGGGCTTGAACCTGCAGTAATTGCAGGCTACTGTGTTCTAATAACAGGCTTCTTAACAGCCTGAGCTATTCCGGCCCTCCAAAGTGGCTTTGGCACTTAGATCATTTGATATGAAAACTCCAAGGTCCTTGAAAGGGTGGGGGTCATCTGTAGGATAATGTCCATCAATCTTGTACTTAGTGTTTGGGTTCTTTTTTCCAATATGTAAGACTGAAATTTGCTGGTTGAGATTTGGAATTGCCAAGTTTTAGACCAATTGGATACAAAATCAAGGTCTTTTTGAAGGGTATTACTATTGTTGGTGGTGTTAAATAGTTTGACATCGTCAGCAAAGAGAACACAATAACTTGAGATATGGTCACAGAGATCATTTATGTATAGTATGAAGAGCGTTGGTCCAAGAACGCTACCTTGAGGAACGCCACTTTTGACAGGGACAGGATTTGATAGAGCATTGCCAATTTTGACCACTTGTTGTCTGTTTGACAGGAAAGCAGTTATCCAATTGTGAAGAGGTCCTGAAATGCCGTAGGATTTCAGTTTTAGGAGAAGTTTATCATATACTACTGAGTCAAAAGCTTTGCAGAAGTCTATGTAGATTGCATCTATTGCTTTGCCTTGATAAAGATTAGTAGTCCATATGTTTTTGCAGTGGAGAAGTTGTAAGTTACATGATAATTTTTTTCTGAAACCATATTGTTTATGAGAGAGTAGGTTGTTTGTTTCTAGGTGGAGGGTAATGGATTGGTTGATGATAGATTCCATTACTTTGCAGGTGACGCAGCATAGAGAGATTGGTCTGTAATTTTCAACTAGGCTGGGATCTCCTTTTTTGAAGATAGGGATGACTGTGGCTAGAGACCAAAGTTTGGGAAGGGAACCAGTCTTGAAAGCTTTATCGAAGATTATGCTTAGGGGTTCTGCTATATTAGTGGAAAGTTTTTTTAAGAAGTATGCACATAGTCCAATAGATAAAGATGGTTTCAGTTTGTGAAGAGCTTTTTCAACATAATCTTCTGTGAAGTCTATATGAGTTAAGTCATTGTAATCATTATTAGTACGATTGGGGAATGTCAGATATGAGCATCACTGTTAACAAAGACTGAGTTAATAAAGACTGAGCCAAAAAATGTGTTAAAGAGGTTTGCTTTAACTGTTTCATCGTTATAGTCATTGCCGTTAGATTCTCTTAGTGATGTGATGGATCTTGATTCTTTAAGTTTGTTGTTAACAAAATTATAGAAAGCACGTTTGGAATTTGTGCGCAGAAGATCTTCTTCTTGCTTTGTGTGGTAAATGGTGCATTCAGTTTTTATTTGGTTGCAAATATTTCTGTAGCGGTTTTTGAAGTTTGCTACATGGCCTTTTTTGTTTCTTTTCCAGAGGGATTTTTTTTTTTTTGGATTGAAGCTTCTTTATTGATATGGGTAATTTGTTTTTTATTTTATTTTGGTGGTGATTTGTGGTACGTATTGTTTGATGATTCTATTGATTTCAAATAGGAAAACTCTGTAGTGGTCTTCAGCAGTTATACAGGTTGAGAATAGATTTTGCTAGTCAAGATATGAGAGGTTGTTGTTTATAAGGTCATAGCTGGCTTTTTTGAAATTGTAGTTAGGAGTACTATTATTATGATGATTTATGTGAGGACATATATTGAGACAAAAGTTTATCATGCGGTGGTCACTGCTAGAAAAGGGTTCTTTTATTTGTACTCCATAAATTAAGTTTGTGTTATTGCAAAAAATGAGGTCAAGGCAGTTGTTGAGTCTTGTATTGTTATTTACTAGTTGTTCGAGACCTAGGTCTGTAACGGTGTTGTATAGTGTAGTATGGATTGGTTCAGTTGTACATTCATTTGTTATCCAGTTAATAAAAGGTAGATTTAGGTCACCCAGGAAGATGAGAGGATATGGGCAAGAGGTAGCCCATGTTAGCAGTGTGGTTAACTTATTTGCGTGATCGATGTCGTAGTCAGGTGCTCTGTAGCATAGTAAGAATCTAAGTGTGATGTTAATGGACAGGTCGCATACAATAGTTTCAGGAAGAGAAAGTTTATGTGCAACTTGAATATTTTTTAGGTTCAGTGATTTTTTATAAAAGATAGCCACTCCACCACCTCTGCGGTTTTCACGATTGATCGAAAAACTTGATATTCTTTGTTTGAAATAATGGAGTTAGGGAGGGATGAGTTTAGCCATGTTTCACAAACAAATATAATATCAAATGTACCATTGTTTAACAATAGGATAAATTCAGATAATTTGTTTACAATACTTCTTGCATTTATTAATTTACATTTGAGACCTGCAGTGTTTGGTGTAGAAGAGATAAGGGGCGTGCATACCTAGTTTTGATTGATAGTTGATTGAGGATTATGAGCAACAGGTGGTTGAAGGAAGGTTGGATGAGCATTGAGTGGTTGTTCATTGGATGATTGGAGGTTTTGTATGGGTAGTAGGGTGTTTGTTGGTTGTTCTATAGTTGATTGAACGGGTGGTTGGATGTTTCGATTGACAGGTGGATGGATGCCTTGATTGATGGATTGTTTGATGTTTTGATTGAAGTGAGGTTGAGTGATGGCTATTTGATTGTAGGATTTTCTTTTTATGCAGTCAGCACGGTAGTCAATGTAAAGGTTGGTTTCACCTTCTTCTTGTCGTCATTTGAGTTCAGAACGAAGCTCACGGGATCTAATACGTTGTAGGAATGATAGGTCTGGTCTAGCTCTGAGTTTGTTGAAGCTGAGATTGTTTCTGGCTATTGTGTTCATAGTATAGATGAAATTTCTTTTGCTGGTTTCATTTTTGCATATGACTCTACAGAATTTAGGCGCCACTGAACCATCACTTTATTTGAATTCAGGTCCATCTCTGGAGACTTCGGTTATTTCACTAGGGTTGAAGGTTGATAGTTTGTAATTTGAAATGATGTTGCGTATTTTATCAATATCTAGTTCATTTGTAATATCTAGTCCAAATAATATAGCATTTTGATGCTTTTGTTCTCTCTCAATTGTATCTTTTACTGGTATTGCTACTTTGTTTGGTTGATTGGTAGATGTTTTTGGTTTAGTTTAGAAGGCAATGTTTGTTGGTCTGGGAAATGTTTTTGATCAGTTGTGATTCCATTCATTTGTGCTGTAAATTTTTTTTCAAGATTGGTGAAGAGTGTATCAAAATGTGCTAGTAATTTTTTTCTATATTAGTTTGAATGGTGTTGATGATAGTTTTTTCTAGATTTGTTAGAATGGAGTTAGTGATAGTTTTTTCTAAGTTAGCTTGAATGGAGTTAGTGATAGTTTTTTCTAAGTTAGCGTGAATGGATTCAGTGATATTTTGATGAGATATTATTGTTGTATCGATGGTTTGTGTGTTGTCAGATATAGGATTATTACAATTATGACATAATTTTGATTTATATTGGTCATTATTTGCAGTGGCATCTATTGATCGAAAGCGTTTTGTATTTTTGTTGGAATTTCTGCCTGGCATGATTCAGTTTGTATTTTACAGTTAATTTAACTGAAATTAGACTTATGATAATAGGTGACAAGGTAAGATTTTATAATCTGATTTTATTTTCCACAAGATTTTCTTTTCCACAAGATGGCAGTGTTGGAAAGATGTGGGATGTTGGGAAGATATAGGATGTAAGATGAAGGTTGAAGGATGAGGATGAGTCTCTTTATCCTTCTCTCTCAACAGCAGGGAAGACAAGCAGAGTGATTGAAGGGTGGATGGAGGTGGATGAGAGGTCTGGGTTGAGGATTGGGTGTTAATTAATCTGCATCATTATTACTGTGATTTGAGTTTGCCTTCTGGTTCTCCTTCTAGCTGTTAATTAGTTTATAAAATAATTTGGAGATGCAAAGTCTAATACCAGAGATTAGTTTTATAATAATCAATCAATAATTATTAAGTATTGAGGAGGAGGTGAGCATGACAATCTGACATGCCTGGATTTTAAATTTATATATACAGTGGAAATCGAAAGAAGAAAAAGCCAAGAAATTAAAAGACACTTGCTCCTGGGGAGGAAAGCTATGGCACATCTAGACTGACAAATCTAGCATACTGAAAAGCAGAGACATCACTCTGCCAACAAAAGTGCGTATAGTCAAGGCTATGGTTTTCCCAGTTGCAATGTATGGCTGTGAAAGTTGGACCATAAGGCTGAGCGCCAAAGAATTGAGGCCTTTGAACTGCGGTGCTGGAGAAGACTCCTGCGAGTCCCTTGGACTGCAAGGCGATCAAACCAGTCAGTCCTAGAGGAGATCAACCCTGACTGCTCCTTAGAAGGCCAGATCCTGAAGATGAAACTCAAATACTTTGGATACCTAATGAGAAGGAAGGACTCACTGGAGAAGTGCCTAATGCTGGGAAAGATTGAGGGCAAAAGAAGAAGGGGATGGCAGAGAATGAAGTGGCTGGATGGAGTCACTGAAGCTGTCAGCGTGAGCTTAAATGGACTCTGGGGGATGGTAGAGGACAGGAAGGCCTGGAAGAACGTTGTCCATGGGGTCACGATGGGTTGGACATAACTTCGCAACTATCAACAACAACATCAAATACAGTGAAAAATATTTTATTTTGCCATGGTTGTATTCTAGATAGAGCACCTGAGAGTGAGGTATTCGATTAAATTCTCAGTGCTTCAGTCTTATAATTAAGGAAATGAATGTAATGGAAAAAAACATTGTATTTTATTTGTTCTACTGCCATAAGCTTGATTATAACAGTAAAACAAAGAAACACAACTGTATTGGAGTATGTTTATTTTAAAATGTACTTGCATATTGCTTGGAAAATATCGGATATGTCTTAAATTGTGCTAAGGGTTTAAATGTTTCTTGGTCTTCTGTAAAATTCCTCTTTGATTTTGTTTAATAGAGATCATGTAATTTAACTACTTTCCTGGCCCCAATGATTCCCCCCCTCTTTTTCAATTGATTTCTCAGTGATAACCTACCTGGTTGAAGATAGTTCTGCTTAGATTTGTTTAACCAGGCTAATTAGTTTTTTCTGTCTAATATTTAAAATTTGCCTCAGTTCTTTTTAATATATTCCCTAGCAGAGTAAGAACAGGTGTGTGGGGTTTTTTTTGCCTTAACTTTTAATTTAAAAGTTCATATGGAAAATATCAACCATATTAGATCATTTTCTCTAATCTTTTACTTTTTATTCCTTATGATGATGATGATTACTATATATTTTCTTCCTCTTTGGTCTTTGACTGTAAACAAAGTTAAAACTAACCCAGGGAGAGAGGTTGAATATTCCAGATTGCATCAAAGGCCCTGTAAAATTTCCCCTATAATCTAGGTGTGCCTTTTAGATATCTGTAAACAAATGTAAACAAGAAAAGCAAAAGATAAGAATGATAAATTTTCAAGTGATTTAGTATTTTGATTAACAGTTTAATCCAATTGTACAATGCATTATACTGTGTGTGGAACAATTCTCAATACTTTAAAAAATACAAAGCATGTAAAATATAATGATGTAAAATATTTAGTTTAAAATTATGTAACAGAAAATGAAGCATAATGAGAGACAGAGAGAAAAAATTCACTCATATTACTGTATCAGCTTATCGTTTTTAGCAAGAACCTAAAAGAAAAAAAAATCAGAGGAAAACTCTTTTGAGTATCAGATTTAGAAGAAGAGTATTCAATTCCCAACAGTTCAACCATAGCGGAGGAAAAAATATTCCCCCTCCTTTATCAGCTGTTAAAGTCAAAATGATATGTGAGAAAACAAGAATAAATTTTTATATTAATAGATCTGTGTCTATAAACTTAATCTGAGCATGAATTCAAATACATCCTGTACTTTAGAGGTCCATCGAAATATCTAAGTATAAGCAAAAGGGCAGTGTTTTGGGGTAGCTTTTTTTATAACTAAGTTCATCTCCCACTAATAATAATAATAAATAGTAATGTTATATGAATATTCATCAAGTCTCTAAAACCATTCCTTACCACAAGCACTTTTCTTGTACAAGTTTGTTTTCTCACAAGACATCTGGAAAGTGAAGCTGTTATATGGGGAAGTAGTGGGTTGCTACCGTTTCTCCCCAGTTTGCAAGAACTGGTAGTAAACATTTTGAGTAGTTTGGAGAACTGGTAGTAAAAATTCTGCCTGGCCTTGCCCCCAATTTATTGCTGCCTCCCAACTCCCAGCTGATCAGCTAGAAGGAAAAAATCAAGACTCGCTTGTCGAAGAAGAGGGGAAAAAAACAAGACACCGTTCCTTTAAATTGAGAAGCCAAGAAGCCTCCCAACTGGCTTCTCAGTCAGGAGGTCGCTTGGCAAAGAAGAAGTGGGGTGGGAAATGCTGTCTTTTTAAATTGACAGAGTGGCTAGAAGCTCCTTTCTGGATCAGCTGAACAACAAATTGGATAAGAGGAGGAACTCTTATATGGTTCAATGTTTTTAAAATTTTGGGGTTTGTGCAATATGGGCTTTGTGTTTCTAAAAAGGTTTGGGCGATTTCCATTGTGAAGTATCCTGTCTTGAATGAGTTTTCTGTCTGCTTGTAAATGGAGCTGAACTTCCAGCTTCCACTTTATATTATCTGTAAGCACTGGTAGCTGTTTTCTGCTTACAAAGTTTCCTTTATGCAGCTGGCAGGAATGTGGAATTCCAGGCAGGTTCCTCGCTAGCAGCTTGATTATTCCTTAATTATCTGGGATATTTTATTTGGGAAATGAAGAAGGGAGAGTTTGATTCCTTCCCAGAACAGATTAGTGGGGTGGGGTGGGGTGGAAATGGGGATTTTGAAGTAACCTTCCCCTGGAGTGGGGAGGGAATAGGGATTTTAGGCTTGCTGTCAAACATCAGCCATAATACTAATGATTGTTTTGAACAATATGCAGGTTGTATTACATGAATGGCTATTTTACATGTGAAATTATGACTGAAACCTATACAGGTTCACACTGTCAGGAAGTTTGTCCTTAGTTTTAGGTTGCTTCTCTCTTTGTTGAGTTTCCATCCATTGCTTCTTGTTTTGCCTTCTGGTGCTTTGGAAAATACTTCCCTCCCCCCTTCTTTCTAGCAGCCCCTTAAAAGACTGTTGCCTATCACACTCTTGGGCAAAGCATGTGAGCCATTTCCTCCTTTCAGTGGTCCATGAAAGTGCATCTATAGCAGAGGTTTCTAACCTTGGCCACTTTAAGACTTTAAGACAGCAAAGCTGGCTGAGGAATTCTGGGAGTTGAAGTCCATAAGTCTTAAAGTGGCCAGGTTTGGAGACCCCTGATCTATAGTATGTAGATAATAAAGTTGAAAAAAGGTGAACAACATTTTTGCAGAACTATAGATACGTTGAGGCTGGGTGTGACAAGGAATGGCTGGGAGGGGAGGGGCCAGGCGAGGGGCCCCTTGACATGAGAGACATTGATTTGGCCACGCCTACCTAGTCATATGACCATCAAGCCACACCCACTTTCACATAACCATCAAGCCATGGATATAAAATAAGCCACACCCACAGAACCAGTAGTAAAAAAAATTAGAACCCACCCCTGATATGGGAGAAGCAAACCTCCAAGTGACCATTAAATGGCAGCAAAGAGATAAATAAAAATAACTTGTTTTGCAAGCCCGGTTGTTAGATAAAATGGAGAAATGGTTAATTCATGTATAAACATATACACATATCTTTGAACTTTTGGAGGAAAGCTGAAATATAAATCTAACACATAAAATTAATCCTAATGGAGAGACAGAAGTCATAAACAAATTAATTAATTAATTAATTAATTAATTTGGTTTTTTATTTATGATTTCTATCTCTCCATTAAGAACTATGGCTGATATAAAAATCTTAATTTCTCATTTGTTCTGTTAGGGAAGGCTATTTTACACAATATTGATTGTGTTATTTCATGGCCAAAGAGTTTTACAGCATAACCTAGTATAAAAAGAAAATATTAAATATTAAATTCAATACAGAAATATGATCTAACTGAAAAGCACTTAATAAGGATAAAAAGTCCATGATTTCTGTTCTTTACATCATCTCAATTACTTTACTTTTAGCTACCAGCACTTTAAAATGTGCATTGGTTTTAATGGTCATTATATTGTGAATTGTTTTTTGTTTGGTGGGTTGATGGGTTTCTTTGCTTTCCTGTAAGCTGCCTAGGTATTTTACTGGAAAGGTTAGATAAAAATATACATATCTATAATATAAGAAACAATCTATAATATAGAAAATAATATTATATTCTATTATATAAGAAAAAATCCTTATGTTCGATTTTTCTAAATGCAGCACATTATAAAGGAATTGGTTTTATAACCAATAGTTGGTTAGGAAATGTAGCACAAAATAAATAGAATAGAATAGAATTTTTATTGGCCAAGTGTGATTGGACACACAAGGAATTTGTCTTGGTGCATATGCTCTGAGTGTACATAAAAGAAAAGATACATTCATCAAGGTACAACATTTACAACACAATTGATGGTCAATATATCAATATAAATCATAAGGATTGCCAGCAACAAGTTATAGTCATACAGCCATAAATGGAAAGAGATTGGTGATGGGAACTATGAGAAGATTAATAGTAGTGCAGATTCAGTAAATAGTTTGACATTGTTGATGGAATTATTTGTTTAGCAGAGTGATGGCCTTTGGGAAAAAACTGTTCTTGTGTCTAGCTGTTCTGGTGTGCAGTGCTCTATAGCGTCGTTTTGAGGGTAGGAGTTGAAACAGTTTATGTCCAGGATGCGAGGAGTCTGTAAATATTTTCACGGCCCTCTTCTTGATTCGTGCAGTATATAGGTCCTCAATGGAAGGCAGGTTGGTAGCAATTATTTTTTCTGCAGTTCCAATTATCCTCTGAAGTCTGTGTCTTTCTTGTTGAATTGCAGAACTGAACCAGACAGTTATAGAGGTGCAAATGACAGACTCAATAATTCCTCTATAGAACTGAATCAGCAGCTCCTTGGGCAGTTTGAGCTTACTGAGTTGGCACAGAAAGAACATTCTTTGCTGTCCTTTTTTAATGATGTTTTTGATGTTAGCTGTCCATTTTAGATCTTGCAATATGATAGAACCTAGAAATTTGAAGGTTTCTGCTGTTGATACTGTGTTGTCTAGTATTGTGAGAGGTGGAAATATGGAAGGGTTTCTCCTAAAGTCTACCACCATTTCTACGGTTTTGAGTGTGTTCAGTTCCAGATTGTTTTGGTTGCACCACAAGGCTAGTCGTTCGACCTCTCGTCTATATGCGGATTCATCATTGTCTCAAATGAGACCAATCACTGTTGTGTCATCTGCAAACTTCAGTAGCTTAACAGATGGATCATTGGAGATGCAGTCATTGGTATACAGAGAGAAGAGAAGTGGGGAGAGCACACAGCTTTGGGGGGGCCCTGTGCTAATTGTACAGGTATTTGATGTGATCTTGCTTAGCTTCACCTGCTGCTTCCTGTTTGTTAGGAAGCTTGTGATCCACTTACAAGTTTGTTCCGGTACCTGTAGCTGGTTTAGCTTAGTTAGAAGAATGTCTGGAATGATGGTATTGAATGCTGAACTAAAGTCTACAAAAAGGACCCTTGCATAGGTCTTTGGAGACTCAAGATGCTGTAGGATGTTGTCGTGTCCCACTCCTCCGCTGACGGCCGGGTCAGGGAAATCCGAATCAGGTGTGCCTCTGCAGTTCTGCCAAAGTCCTAGCAAAGTCCTCAGGGCAGGCAGGAGACCAGAAAGTGACTTCAGCAAGATATGTTTAGACTTTGCCTGACTCAGAGAATGCCAGAAAGCAGATCCTTTATATAGGCCATGGGGTGTGGCTCCATGACTCAGCACTTATCCAGGCCTGCCCCTCCCTTCCTTCTGTTGCCTCCGCCTATCAAGTCTTCTGACGCGAGGGTCACTCCAATCGGCAGCTGTTGGTAATTGACCTTCCTCAGGCTCACATGCTGTGGAGGAGGGGGAGGGGTCTAGTTGCTCCGTTTGCCTGGGCATGGAGCCAGAGCTGGGGGCTGGAGATACTTGCTCTTCTTCAGCCTGTCTGGGCATGGAGTCAGGGCTGGGGCCGGGAGGACATTCTTCAGCGTTCGGAAGCAGATAAGCAGACCCCGGCTGCGGTAAGTGCAGGCAAGACACAACAGATGTAGTGCAGAGCCATATTAACAGCATCATCTGTTTATCTGTTTGCTCGGTATGCAAATTGCAAGGAGTCTAACAGCGGTTCCGTGATGGTTTACAAGTAGGAAAGCACTAGCTTTTCAAAGGTTTTCATGACTACAGATGTTAGAGCAACTGGTCTGTAGTCATTCAGTTCCTTGATGTTGGGCTTCTTCGGCACTGGGATGATGTTAGAGCGTTTGAAGCAAGAAGGAACATAGCACATCTCTAGCGATTTATTGAAAATATGGATGAAGATGGGGGCCAATTGGTCAGCACAGACTTTTAAGCAAGAAGGAGTTATCTTGTCTGGGCCTGGAGCTTTTTCTGGCTTTTGTCTGTGAAATAGGTCCTGCACTTCCTTTTCTGTGATCACTAGAGGTTGTGAACCCAATGAAATGGGATCAGTTGTAGGAGGCTTGGCTGTTGTTGGTGTGTTTGAGATGGTGGTTGTGGAGATAGGTGGCTGTAGTTTCCTTTCAAACCTGCAGTAAAACTCATTCAGGTCATCTGCCAGTTGTTGATTACCTTCAGCCTGGGAAGGAGGTTTGCCATAGCCGATGATATTTTTAAGAGTTTTCCACATGTTTGCTGGTTCATTTGCTGAAAACTGATTCTTTAGCTTTTCAGAGTAGCTTCTTTTTGCTGCTCTGATCTCCCTTGTTAGTGCATTTCTGGACACCAGCTCTGGCACTGGCATCATATAGCCGGCATCAACCCCACAGCCAGCACCATCCTCGCAACCAGCACTGCCAGCCACTCCTTCTCCACGGTTTAGAGCGATGTTCGACAGGATCCCAGGGAAGCTGGCTTATTTCCTCAATCGGATTTGATCTCACATTGATCGCCATGGGGACCAATATCAGACCAATCGGGACATTATTTCAGCAATCACAGATGGCATGAATGAAGGGGAAGTGGAGGAATGGATTGCTGAACTGCAGAATGAAGGAGACCCGAAGATAGAGGATGCTGATGAGTTTGTCCAATTGCTCTGAGCCCGGTTTAAGGACACAGCCCACCACCAAGAAGCCAAAGCTCAGATCAAAGCATTGAAGCAAGCGGGCTAGTCCCCGAAAAACTTACTGTGGGAATTCCGGAGGTTGGCCCAAAAACTGAGAGACTGGCCTGAACGCTTCCTCGTCTACCACTTCAAAGAAGCCCTGGACCCAGACCTCAGACAACCCTGCAGCATCAGAGGAGTACCGGAACATATACAAGCCTGGTACAACATAGCTGTGGCCATGGATCTGGAGATGCACTCCATCGGAAGCTGACTTAAGAGAAACCAGCAAAGAGGACTCTGGGCTGCTGAGTCCTGGTCAAGCCAACTGAAGCACCACAGCCTATGTCATCCTGAATAATCAAGTACTACCAATGTGGTCACCATGGGTACAGGGTATCCAAGCGCCTGGCCCCTGCCCCAGTCCCTCAGATCCAGACCCCCTCAGCACTCTGGGGAAGAAGAACCCTGAGGAAATCATCAGATAAGGGGAGGATCACCAAACAGGTTATTGAGGTTCCTCTCCTACCAACCAGGAATGAGGAAACTCCAGCCAGAGAAACTCCTCCAGGCTCCGCCAAAGGGAGCAGTGGCAAAGTTTTGATAGTGAAGGGGCAGATGGCTTCGCTTACCATTGGGTCCTCTTTGCCACTGCTCCCTTGTGTTCTAGGGATACGTCAGTTAGGGATAGGCATGAGACCCTAGTGTACCCATCTGTTTTGAGCAAGTCGATGGGTGGAGCAAGTCGATAGGTGGAGCCTCTGCCACCTTGGCCACAGAACTTGTTAGACTGGAAATGGGGTGCCACCAAGTACTCATCCGATTCATCATAGCCCCCAAAATGACTGAGTCATTCATATTGGGTCTCGCTTGACTAGACAAATGGGGACCAACCCATCATGTGGGAAGACAGCTATTGAAAGCTAAGAATAGACATTGGCCTACTGCCGCCCATCAAACCAGACAGGTGCCAAAGGGCAATGAACCCTTGTAACCCCAGCAAGCAGGAAAATAAGGCAGCACCACAGACGGACTTCCCGGCAGCCCACAGGTGCTAGGGAAATATCGAGACCTAACAGACATCTTTAGCGAGCAAGATTGCAACTTCCTCCCCACTCACCGCCCAACAGATTGCACGATTGAGTTCGTGTTGAGAGCAAAGCTGCCTACACCAAAGATGTACTCGATGACCCCAAAAGAGATGGCTGAGTTAAGAAAATACATTGACACCAATTTAACACAGGGTTTTATCTGCCAATCCCGGGTGGCAGCCCCTGTACTATTTAAAGAAAAAAAAGATGGGGGGGGGATGAGGCTCTGCATGGATTTTCACAAAATTAATTCCATATGCATGGAGACTACCTACCTCCCCTCCCTCATGAAGGATATACTAAACCACTTAGTGAAGGGCAAGGTGTTCACCAAGCTGCACCTAAGAGAAGCCTATTACTACATACAGATAAAAGAGAGGGACGAATGGAAGACTGCTTTTAACTGCCTGCTTGGCAGTTTCCAATTCAAAGTCATGCCATTTGGCCCCCACAGTCTTCATGCAGCTAATTAATGAGGTGCTGTATGAGCACCTGTATAAAGGGGTCCTAGTTTACCTAGATATTCTCATATTCAGTGAGACTATAGAGGAGCATGTAAAGCTCGTGCAGCAAGTGCTGTAAAAACTAATAGCTGCAAAGCTCTACACGGAATTGTCAAAATATGGTTTAACTTCAAGTTAAAATACATCCGTGGGGGAAGAATCTACTGGCTAATGCATTATTGAGAAAGCCACAGTTCAACAGTCAGAGGGAGGAAATTGTCCACGCCATCATCCCCCCCCTCACAACTTGCAACACAAGTTAACACTAGGGGCCAACCCAGACACCAACCTGATCCTGTACGGGACAAACTGATAACCACACTGAAAGCAGCACTCCCAGCTGACCAGTGGCTCACAGATAACAAAGATGTCTTGACCATGAGAGATGGACTGGCTTGGAAGGGGTCCAAACTGTATGTCCCCACCAGCTTGAGGCTGGAAGTCTTACAGCACAGTCATGACTCACGACTGGCAGGCCATTTCAGTTTCTTGAAAACTCTGCACCTGGCCAGAAGATAGTTTTGGTGGCCAAGGATGAAGGCTGATGCAGAGGATTACATAAGGAGCTGTGCCACTCAACAAATGGCTAACCCCAGCCGGCCCTGGGAGGAATTCAGAATGGACTTTATAGTCAAGCTCCCAGAGAGTGGAGGAAATATTTATTTGGATGGTGAAAACAAGTGGGCTTGTTTTCACCATCCCACAAGCAAACCCACTTCAATGCTTGCTCAGGATTACCCTCAGACAAGAAATTGGCAAAAATGTTTATCAAACAGATTTACCAGCTACATGGAGTACTCCACTGGATAAACTCAGACCGAGGCGTCCAATTCACCACTACATTCTGGAGGGAGTTCCTGAAATAGGTCAAGTCTACTCAGGGATTTAGCCTGGCTTTCCATCCGAATATGAAAGGAGCCGCAGAAGGAGCGAACGCAATGGTAAAGCAATATATAAGATGTTATGTGGATTACCAGCAAGAGAACTGGGCAGACCTACTGCCGTTCGCAGAAGTGGCTTACAACAACCCCGTACATAGCAGTACCGGCTTGATCCCCTTTCAGGTCACCAGTGGCATAGACTTTGTCCCCATGGCTGAGCTGCCCAGAGATCCACCCTCCTTGATGACTCTAACCGAGTGGATGGAATTGCTAAAGAAGGGATAGGAAGACACCAAAAAAGTGATGGCAGAAGTCGCTGAGGCATATAAAAAACAAGTGGACAGACATCGATCTCTCCAGTCCCCCTTCCATGTAGAGATCGGCTTTAACTATTAACTGAATACATTAAATTGAAGTTGCTCAGTAAAAAGCTGGAGCCTAAGTTTTTAGGACCCTTCCCAAAAGTGAAAGTAATTAACCCAGTGACAATTCAGCTTAGCCTCCGAAGCATATTAGGGAAACTGCATCCTGTCTTTCACTGCAGTTTGCTAAAGCCGGCAGTCAGGTCAAAGTTGAGACCACAGACCTAACCGGCACCCAAACCTATAGTGGTGCAAGTGGAAACCCATTATGAGGTTGAGAAAATCCTAGACTCTAGATTGTATAGAGGTTGATTATGGTATCTAGTTCATTGGAAAGGGTACTCTTTGTCTGAAGCTACTTGGGTTAAAAGCTGGGATGTAAAGGCAGAGATTAGTGAAGCAATTCCATGACAAATTCCCTAATAAACCAAAGGGGTCCCCTGGTGGTGGGGGAGGTTGTTAGGGAATATTGAATTAACTCTCTATTTTCCTCTGATTGCAGGACACGATTGGTTGAGGGGGGGGGCAGTCAGTCAGTCTTGAAGGCCATCTTTTTCCTTGGATTTTCAGGGCTGCCACACTTAATGCTGTGGGAAACTGGGAGGGGCGATTGCATGGAGTTGCAGAGATATCTACCCATAATAACATTCTTTTCTCTGGGAGTCAAGGACGTTCTACCTGCACCTGGAATGGCGTGATTGGGAGGCATCTCCAGTTGGGATGGTGCATTGATTGGACCATGTGACGAACATGTGGGTGCTGGGTCTGGGTCTTGGACATGGACTTTCTTTTGAGTGGGGAAAACCTGGAAGCTTTCAGATTCGGGTTTTTCCAGATGTGCCAATATGACATCTCTAATAAAATGGAACTTTGAGGAACTTCTAACCTCAGAGTCTTCTTTCATTAGGGGTGTTACTTGGAACCCTAACATTTCTGTTGTTAAGCAAGACAGTTGTTAAGTTATTTTTCCTCTTTTTACAAGCTTTCTTCCCACAGCTGTTAAGTGAATCACTGCAGTTGTTATGTTAGTAATACAGTTGTTAAGTGAATCTGACTTTCCTTGACTTTGCTTGTCCGAAGGTCACAAAAGGTGATCACAAAAGTTGCAGGACACTGCAACTATCATAAATATCAGTTGCCAAATGGCTGAATTTTTATCATATGACTATGGGGATGCTGCAATGGTTATAAGTGTGAAAAATGGTCGTAAGTCACTTTTCCAATGCCGTTATAACATCAAGTTGTCACTAAATGAACTGTTGTAAGTTGAGGACTACCTGTATAGCTACAAGCATAATAAGATATATATGACTCTTTTGGGGTTTTTTTTCTAGGTGGCTATAGATTTTACAGCCTCAAATGGTGATCCTCGGAACAGCTGTTCTCTCCACTATATTCATCCATATCAACCAAATGAATACTTGAAGGCACTAGTTGCTGTTGGAGAAATCTGCCAAGACTATGACAGGTGAAAAATTATCATGTTCTTTCAATTTCTAAATATTTGTTACGTAATGCTGATAAAGCTGATAGTTGGATATTGATAGTTGTAGAGCAATACTAATTATATTGCACTAAAAAAAACAACAAGCATTATAGCATAATTGTACTAAAGTACACACAGAGTTTTGATAAATACTACCTATTGAAATCTCGATTAGAAATCCCTAGAACTTCATAAACGTTGTTTAGAAATTTGGACTCTAAACATCAACTATTTCCTTAATCTTGGAAACTTATTTTCAAATACCTCCCATAGCTTCCATTGCTACAGCAACAATAACTTATAAAATGTACATACATATGTCTGATCTGGCATAATACTCATTTGAATCTTATTTTGAATTATGACTTAAATAATTATTGATAAGTAATTCAAACTAAGGATTAAAACAGTTATAACAGTTTAGTATTGGCTGTTCCAAGATTCTTTATTAAACACTTAATTCGCAAGTGCCATATAGTGATAAAGTAAAATTGTATGTTGTTTATTGGATAAATCTGTGTTATGTTGAATACTATAATTTAGGTTTAACTGTCTTCTCTGTAAAGTAGTAACATTTCTTCTGTTCACTTGAAATATATTATAATGTATATCATATGAAGTGTCATGAACGTGTATACCAGATAGAAATATCACACTGACAATGCTGACAACTGTTACTGCTTCTGATTTATTCTTGAGGTATTTTCTGGTGTCTTCCATGTAATTAGCTTACAAGGTATTGCTGTTTGCATTATAATGATGCTACCTTTCAAAGAGGTGAAGGACTTGAATTAAATACCACTGGAGTAGCATAAATGAAAATTCTGAAAATTAGAATAAAATCTCCAGAGTGGGAACAATTACGTATGTGACAGCCAAAGACTTCGATAAGAATTGACTATTATCAAGACCTATCACTCAACCCTTTGTCTACAAAATGATACAACATCTTAATATAGTTGTAGGAATTGCATATTTAATCAATAGACAAGTTCTCCAATTTAGAATCCATTAAGCAAAGTTTAAGGTTATTAGAATGAGTCAGGATGAGCACAGAAGGGTACCTTGAATTTTCTATTTTCTCATGACAATGTATGGGTACATTCCTGGGAATCGTTATGTTTCCCCATTATTTTTTTTTGCAAGTTGTGATTTAAATTTTAATTTATAATTTGACTTAATCCTAAATACTATATCTATCTTGCATTTCATTCCAAATTAGGTCATCTGTATAAACCATGAAACTATTGCTAGTCTCTAATTTTTCTATAATTGCTTCCAAAATGGGTTGCAACATGATTTTTCATAATTTTACTATGACTGAGCACATTATTAATTTTCAAGAGCTAACTACTTAAAAAACATATTATCTTTAATGTATAGAGTAAGTGATCTAAAATCTAGGTGATCTGAGCTAAAAAAGAGGAGTTGAGAAAAAGATCCAGTAAAATGAATAAGCTACAATGACATTGTGCTTATCATGAAGTCTATAGCTAATGCAAATTACATCAGTCATATCATTTACACAATGTCTTTATGACTCATATGACATGACTTACTCTTCCTCCCCTTTCTTTTCCTTTCCTTGGCATCCAATTGGAAATTCATCCACTTGGGTACCAAGGAAAGGAAGAATCCATATCCTCTCATCTTCCTGGGTGACCTAATTCTACCTTCTATTAACTGGATAACAAATGAATGTACAACCGATCCAATCCATACTACACTATACAACGCCGTTACCAACCTAGGTCTTGAACAACTAGTAACTAACAATACAAGACTCAACAACTGCCTTGACCTCATCTTTTGCAATAACATGAACTCAATTTATGGACTACAAATAAAAGTACAAATAAAAGTACCCTTTTCCAACAGTGACCACTGCATGATAGACTTTGGTCTCAATATATGCCCTCACATAAATCATCATAATAATAGTACTCCTAACTACAATTTTAAAAAAGCCAACAATGACCTCTTGACTGGCAAAATCTATTCTCAACCTGTATCACTGCTGAAGACCACTATAGAGTCTTCCTACTTGAAATCAATAGAATCATCAAACTATACGTACCACAAATCACCACCAAAATAAAAAAAAACAAATTACCCATATCAATAAAAAAGTTTCAATCCAAAAAAAAATCCCTCTGGAGAAGAAACAAAAAGGGCTATGTAGCAAACTTCAAAAACTGCTACAGAAATATTTGCAACCAAATAAAAACTGAATGCACCATTTACCACACCAAGCAAGAAGACCTTCTACGCACAAATTCCAATCGTACTTTTTATAATTTTGTGAACAATAAACTTAAAGAATCAAGATCCATCCCACCACTAAAAAAATCTAATGGTAAAAAATGTATTGATGAAACAGTTAAAGCAAACCTCTGTAACACATTCTTTGGCTCAGTCTTTTTTAACAGTAATGGCTTATACCCGACATTCCCCAATCGTACCAACAATGAGTATAACGATCTAACACATACAGGCTTCACAGAAGATAATGTTGAAAAAGCTCTTCGCAAACTGAAACCATCCCTATCTACTGGACCTGGTGGGCTATGTGCATAATTCTTAAAAAAACTTTCCACTAATATAGCAGAACCCCTAAGCATAATCTTCAAAAAAGCATTCACAACCAGTTCCCTTCCCAAACTTTGGTCTCTAGCCACAGTCATCCCTATCTTCAAAAAAGGAGATCCCAGCCTAGTTGAAAATTACAGACCAATCTCTCTATGCTGTGTCACCTGCAAAGTAATGGAATCTATCATCAACCAATCTATTACCCTCCACCTAGAAACAAACAACCTACTCTCTAATAAACAATTTGGTTTCAGAAAAAAATTATCATGTAATTTACAACTTCTCCACTGCAAAAACATATGGACTATTAATCTTGATCAAGGCAAAGCAATAGATGCAATCTACATAGACTTCTGCAAAGCTTTTGACTCAGTAGTATATGATAAACTTCTCCTAAAACTGAAATCCTACGGCATTTCAGGACCTCTTCACAATTGGATAACTGCCTTCCTGTCAAACAGACAACAAGTGGTCAAAATTGGCAATGCTCTATCAAATCCTGTTCCTGTCAAAAGTGGCGTTCCCCAAGGCAGCATTCTTGGACCAATGCTCTTCATACTATACATAAATGATCTCTGTGACCTTATCTCAAGTTATTGTGTTCTCTTTGCTGACGATGTCAAACTATTTACACCACCAACAATACTTCTACCCTTCAAAAGACCTTGATTTTGTATCCGATTGGTCTAAAAGGCGAGGGTGTTTTCCCCGCCGCCTTGAAAGAGGCGGTGGTGAGGCCCCTCCTCAAGAAGCCCTCCCTGGACCCGGCTGTTTTAGGAAATTATTGTCCTGTCTCCAACCTTCGCTTTGTGGCGAAGGTTGTAGAGAGTGTGGTGGCACGTCAACTACCCCAACACCTGGAGGAATCTGTCTATCTAGACCCGTTCCAGTCTGGCTTCCGACCCGGGTACAGTACGGAGACGGCTTTGGTCGCGTTGGTGGATGATCTCTGGAGGGCCAGGGACAGGGGTTGTTCCTCTGCCCTGGTCCTATTAGACCTCTCAGCGGCTTTTGATACCATCGACCATGGTATCCTGCTGCACCGGTTAGGGAGTTTGGGAGTGGGAGGCACCGTTTATCGGTGGTTCTCCTCCTATCTCTCTGACCAGTTGCAGACGGTGTTGGCAGTAGGGCAGAGATCGACCGCGAGGCCCCTCACATGTGGGGTACCGCAGGGGTCGATTCTCTCGCCTCTCCTGTTCAACATCTATATGAAGCCGCTGGGTGAGATCATCAATGGTTTTGGGGTGAGGTACCATCTGTACGCTGATGACACGCAGCTGTACTTTTCCACCCCAGGCCATCCCAACGAAGCCATCGACGTGCTGTCCCAGTGTTTGGAAGCTGTATGGGTCTGGATGGGGAGGAACAGGCTCAGACTCAATCCCTCCAAGACGGAATGGCTGTCGATGCCGGCAACCCGGTACAGTCAGCTGCGGCTGACTGTTGGGGGCGAATCATTGGCCCCAGTGGAAAGGGTGCGCAACTTGGGCGTCCTCCTGGATGGACGGTTGTCTTTTGAAGATCATTTGACGACCGTCGCCAGGAGGGCTTTTTACCAGGTTTGCCTGGTTCACCAGTTGCGCCCTTTCCTTGACCAGGATGCCTTATGCACGGTCACTCATGCTCTGGTTACCTCGTGCTTGGACTACTGTAATGCTCTCTACATGGGGCTCCCCTTGAAGAGTACCCGGAGGCTCCAGTTGGTTCAGAATGCAGCTGCGTAGGTGATAATGGGAGCCACACGTTGCTCCCATGTAACACCCCTCCTACGCAGTCTGCACTGGCTACCTGTGGTCTTTCGGGTGCACTTCAAGGTGTTGGTGACTACCTTTAAAGCGCTCCATGGCTTAGGGCCAGGGTACTTACGGGACCGCCTGCTGTTACCGAATGCCTCCCACCGACCTGTACGCTCGCACAGAGAGGGACTCCTTAGGGTGCTGTCCGCCAAGCAATGTCGGCTGGCGGCCCCCAGGGGGAGGGCCTTCTCTGTGGGGGCTCCCACCCTTTGGAACGATCTTCTCCCCGGACTTCGGCAACTGCCGGACCTTCGGACTTTCCGCCGAGAGCGGAAGACCTATTTGTTTGTTCGCGCAGGACTGGCATAGGATTTTAATGGGATTTTAATTAGTTTAGTGTTTTAACATTTTAAAATTTGGGGTTTTATTCTAAATGTTTTAATTCGGCCATTTTTATAATAAGTTCTTTAATTATGGTTTTATGTGTATATTGCTGTTGTTTTTTATCATGGCTGTAAACCGCCCTGAGTCCTTCGGGAGAAGGGCGGTATAAAAATTTAATAAATAAATAAATAAAATAAATAAATAAAACTTGGCAACTCCAAATCTCAACCAGCAAATGCTTAGTCTTACATATTGGGAAAAAGAACCCTAACACTAAGTACAAGCTTGATGGGCATTACCTTACAGATGACCCCCATCCTGTTAAAGACCTTGGAGTTGTCATATCAAATGATCTAAGTGCCAAAGCCCACTGCAACTACATAGCAAAAAAGGCTCTAAGAGTTGTAAACCTTACTTTATGCAGCTTCTTTTCCGAAAATTCTACACTACTAACCAGAGCATACAAAACATTTGCTAGACCTATTATTGAATATAGCTCACCTGTCTGGAACCCATACCAGATCTTTGACATTAATACAATTGAACGCGTCCAGAAATATTTTACAAGAAGAGTTCTCCGCTCCTCTGTAAACAACAAAATACCTTATACCACCAAACCTGAAATCCTGAGATTAGAAAATTTAGAACTCCGCCAACTCCGACAAGACCTGTGTTTAACACAGAGAATCATCTATTGTAATGTCCTTCTGTTAAAGACTACTTCAGCTTCAATTGCAATAATACAAGAGCAAACAATAGATTCAAACTTAATGTCAACCGCTTCAATTTTGATTGCAGAAAATGTGACTTCTATAACAGAGTTGTTAATGCTTGGAACGCACTACCTGACTCTGTGGTCTCTTCTCAAAATCCCAAAAACTTCAACCAAAAACTGTCTACTATTGACCTCACCCCATTCCTAAGAGGACTATAAGGGGCATGCATAAGAGCACAAAAGTGCCTACTGTTCCTGTCCTATTGTTCCCTTTCATTATATCAAATTAATATAGTTGTTGCATACTTTTGCTTACATATTATGTTTGTGTATACGGTTGTGACAAAATAAAATAAAATAAAAAAGGGAAGCAAGTCATATCATATGAGTCACAAAGACATTGTGCAAATGATGTGACTGATGTAAGTGGATGAATTTCCACTTGGAAACATGTTGAAATTGGTCTGTTAATTTTTAAAACTGCACTTTTTCTTTTTTTTCAAATGCCCCAAATTATGATAAAATAATTGTGTGGATATGCATCAGCGTGTATGTTTTCCAATCTGAGGAAAATCCGGCTTCCTGAAAGGATTACAGACAGGGGACATATTTATATCAAGAAAGTTGCAAAGCACCTTTTTGTCCTTGAATCTGAAATGCTGTATAGTTTTACCATTTATTATACCTGTGTTGAATCCCTGCTTTAGACCAGTCTGTGGTCTTCACCCATAATATAACAGAACTGGAATTTTAACTAATATTTATTAAGGCTATGCGGCACTGCAGATTCATTTGTCAACAGGAGTTTTGGAGCAAATGACAGCCTTAAAGAAGCAACACCTGTGATATCTTAAAGGAGTCATGACTGCTATTATGCACATTGGAGACAGATATTCAGTTTCAGCTTCTACTTTTGGAGACTGAATACTCTCTAGTAAAGTGAAGGCCTTACTTGGTTTTTGATGGATTTTTGCACATGATGATTGTTTGGTATTTATTACCCTGTAGACAAGGGTGGGTTCCACTTACCTTTACTACTGGTTCGCAATGGGCGTGCACACGACTTCTGCGCATACGCAGATCAGCCGTGATGACATCCCGCTGCCATTACTACCGGTTCGGAAGAACCGGACCGAACTGGGAGTAACCCACCACTGCCTGTAGATCAGTAGGACCAAAATGCAAAAAAACCAACTTGTATTAATAGACAACTGGTCTTCTAACAAATGTTTACCAATTTCCTTATCTGCTGTGAAGTTTCTGGATATTCATAAACATTTTAAATGCTGACATATAAAGTATACATTTTAATCTATAAAACATGGGCAATCAATATAATAATACAAATACTCAGGTTGTCTGTGTTCATAAATAACAAGTAAATGCAGATATTGAATCCTGGTGTACCATTTTATGGGACTGCAACTACACTGTTTCTTATTTTCAATTCCATATTTATTCCTTGCTTTATATTCATGAGTAAAAATGGGTTGATAATGTATTTTGTGATTAGCTTGCACATTTGAGACTCATGTAATAATTAAGGGAGGTTGGCATTCCTTTGTCAGCAGTGCTTAATCAGATAAGTTTATGGGTATAATATTTGTTATAATTAATTTGTTAGTTAATTCATTAGGAAATACTTTTTAGAAGTTTCTGTTAGGGCAAGTATATTCCTCATGTTCATTAATTACCCCTTTTGTAGGTAGCATATTTGTGTTTTCTATTTTCTGATACTTAATGCTCAGTTATAAGCATACATTTCCTGCTAGTCAGCAAGTTCAGCTTCCCAAAGGCATTAAGCATCAATTTGTTTTATTTTTTAAGGACAAAACTAACAGAGCAGTGATTAAAGTAGGCCCATATATTTTAATTTCTTTTTTTTAAGAGCATTATTTTAAAATAATGTTATCATACAGCAATTATGTCATCTTACCTTAGGTTTGTAGGGCTTCTAAAGACATAAAAATTATGCAAAATTAAGCAATCAACTTCTGTACTTGACATATGTTTATTTACTCTATCAATCAATTTATATAGTTGCCTAATCATGTGCAATTCAGAGCAGCATGCAAGATAAAAATTAATATGACAATAGTTTCAAAAAAATAAAAAACCCAAGAAACAAATACATTATTGCATATAAGACAATCAAAATAATCAAGATGAGCACAATACCCTCTCCCATCCCCAACCTATTCCTGGGGGAAAAGCCAGGTGTTAAGAGCTTCTTATAGCACTGACAACTTTTTAAAAATCAGCATTTATTCAAGAGGTTGCAACAGTAAGATAATTAGCATAAAATTAATTGCCAGTTCACTTTTTGATACATATAGAGGTAAACATGGATATGGATACAGGTATGGATATTATTATAGATATAAGGGTTAATTACAAGCTAGCACAGATACCCAAGACTTACTGTCAATATGTAATAAAATAGCATGTACTTTGCTATATACATGTATATTGCTATAAATGCTGCTAAAATACAAAATCTTTTGATGCTGTTAAATGGTGAAGAGAAGCAATTGTATAAAGTTTTATTAAAAATATTATGGTTGCAATTTAGCACACACTTGGAAGTGAAATATTTTTTCAAGTAAATTGCAAATTAATCAAATTCAGCATAATCGTATCATCAAATGCAAGTTAACATGCCAGAAATTTTTGCCTTCAAATACTTCACACAAATCGCTTAGCTTGAAGGGTACATTATTACATGACATCTAGTCAATTGACATGAAAAGCCCCGTTAGTATTGGAATTGAGTGAGAATTCTAGGATTGCTAAATGAAGTGGGAGATAAAGGAAAACCCAAGAAGGCAACAGCCAATTACTTTCATAAAACATCTAAGAGATCCAGGTGCAGTCAGCAGAAGTCAAGTTCAGGTCAAAGGCCTATTTGAGGTTTTTTTTAACAGAATAGCTCTTAACTGCCATAATGGCTTACTAGTTATCAAAGGAGAGGCAAGAACCTAGCTATCTCATATAGAAAAAAAAATTTGCAAGCTGAGGTAGGTGAAACCTATGTAATTGATATGTAGTGGGTCCTTCTCGTTCATAACTTTTTTCTGCCTTGTAATTTATTTATGAATTTGGTGGAGGAGGAAAAATGAAATGAGATCAGTATAACAAAGATCAACAATCCTTGTCTATCTTAATTTCAGTGATAAAATGTTCCCAGTGTATGGCTTTGGAGCCAGGATACCTCCCGACTATAAAGTAGGTGAACAGGTGAAGCTTCCTCATTTTCTTGATGTCTCTAGCATAATGTATAAGTTACTGAAAAGGGAAGCAATGGTGTGAATGGTAGGAGGGAATAAAGAGGCAAGGCAGAAGCAATTTTAGATTCATCTGCATGATTTAAAAAATCTTGGTGGCTCTCCACTCAAATAGCATCATGTTATGCATAATTTCAAACCAATGAATTTCAAACCAATGAAAATAATTTTTTTTTTAATTTGAATTTATATCCCGCCCTTCTCCGAAGACTCAGGGCGGCTTACACTGTGTTAAGCAATAGTCTTCATCCATTTGTATATTATATACAAAGTCAACTTATTGCCCCCAACAATCTGGGTCCTCATTTTACCTACCTTATAAAGGATGGAAGGCTGAGTCAACCTTGGGCCTGGTGGGACTTGAACTTGCAGTAACTGCAAGCAGCTGTGTTAATAACAGACAGACTTAGTCTGCTGAGCCACCAGAGGCCAATTTTAAGACCTTTAAGGCTTTCCGCATAGAAAGTTTCTTATAGCACTAATTTCTCCTCCTATTGTGACCAGGTTTATTTTTAGCATACAGTACAGTTGATATTTTGGGGGTTATCAGAGCTTTAGATGGCTAAAACTAAAATAACTTTTGAGAAGAATTTTGTTTTGTTAAAGTCTCTGAATAAAGATGACTATGTTTTGTGACTAAGGAATGAGTGCCAAGTAGTAGGCATGAAAAGGAAGATGGATGCCATATTAAGCAAAATTAACAGGACCCCATACAGACAATCTTTGGGCAAGTGGATATAAATGGCTTCAATGAAAAAATATATAACTGTGGATAACTGAGTACATTTGGGAGGAGGATAATATATGTGTAGTTGCAGCCACCCATTCAGGACTACGAAAGTACTGTATGATATCTCACATACTTCCAAATAAATTAGTGAATTCCAATCATTTTTATTTTATTATGACAGCCCAGAAGTCAGATTGCAGAAAGGTGTTGCTTTGCAATATGTCATCTTTCATTAATTTTTAATTGAGAAGAATCGTGTGAATGAAATAAAGACAGATTAGAGACTTCATAAATAGTTAGCCCTCCAAAATAGGCCAGACCAGAGAAATGACTCCACAGGAAGACTACCATTGTATTTTATTGAGATAAGCTATAGTAATAGAACTTTCCCTTCCTTTGCTTTTATTCCTCAGGCAACATAAGAAAATCAACCTGAATCTTTTTCTAATACGTCCCATCTCTGGGACTACCATGTGCTTTTCTACCCGTTGTTGTCTTAAAAGTTTCAGAAAGCATGTCTTAGCTATAAGATAATATAAACTAATCCATCACATTATATATCTCTGTATTGAAGTATTTAAATTACCTGTATCAGTGGTTCTCAGCCTTTTCTTTACTATGGACCACTTTTAATATCTTTTGTGATCACGGCCCATGGCCACGGACCTCAAGACTTAACTCAAAATTTAAATTCTTCAAGCTTTTGTGAACCCCCTGTGATGACATTGTACAACCCCCCTCAGGGGGACATGCACCATTGACCTATGCAATATTAGATAAGAAAGGTGCATTTCTTTAATGAGTGTTTAGAAGAGCATTCTACTTTCTGGGGTATAAATATTATTTATTGGACTAAGTTAATGGAGCTTATGTTTTGACCTAGTCTAAATTAAAACAGGGAAGAGATATATTTATTTATTTATTCATTTATTCTTTCATCCATTGCTACATAATTGTCAAATATTTCCTGTTATTAGTATAATAAAAAAGGAACATCGTATGTAAAAAAAGTTTACAATCACTTAAAACAGTAAGGAATAAAAAAGGCCTACATGATTATTCTCTTCAGAAAAATTCTGTTTCAACCAATTTTCCAAATTATATAACAGCCTGATTTCAGAAAGGACACTATTACATGAAATAGAAAGCATCATTGAACAGTACAATTCTGGGCCATGGTTCTCCTTCACTTCACTAAATCAGTAGCAGCTTCTTCTAGATTGAAATTAATGGATGGGTCAATTCAATCTAAAGAGATTAGTTTTGGAGTTTGTTTGTGGTTACTGAAAAATTGGGTGTAAGATTTATAGCAATTTTCATGATATAAACATATAAACATTAATTCAAGTTTGCAGCAAAATACTTTCTTTGGTATTGTAAGCATTTTTCAAGTAGTTTCCCCAGTAAAATGCTTGTGCATTATTTTCATGGTTTTTTGCAATTTATGCATAAATATTTTTATGTAATTTACAGGCTTTAATATTATTATTGTTATTAGAAACTGTAGTGCAGAATTTGAAGAACTGCAAATTTGAATGTAATTAAATTTTGAGTCATATAATGGTTGGAAAATGCAAAATTAGGTAAGTTCATATTTGAATATGAATTCACTGAATGTTTTCCCACTCTTGTTTCTTCTATTTTAGAAAGTACTCTTGACTTGAATTGTGTAAATACTTTTCCTTAATGCACCACACAAAATCTGCAACTTTGAAGCAACACAATAAATAAATATTTGGAAAAGCATTTGGTATTGCATCTCTAAAAGAAAATTAATTTGAATTCTCCACTTGCCAATGGGAAACAAGAATTATTTTTAGAGCAAAAATAAATCTAACTCTTGGGCGGGGGGGTTGGCTTTATCCACAGGTATCTCATGATTTTGCAATCAACTTTAATGAAGATAATCCAGAATGTGCAGGTAACCAGCTTTTTTTTCTCAGCAAACAACGTAATGCAGCTCTGCTGTTTACTTTCCATCAATTGTTGAGCCCAAGCTGTTTATTTCAATCTATGTATCTGTACACTGATTTCATATTTAGTGTCCTTTGCTTACTTCTTAGAGCTCATTCTCAGTGGAAGGGTGATATGAGAAGTGTTAAATGCACTTCACACAGAACTTTCCAGGATCAATATCCAGCACTTCAGGTATAGCTGGGAATGATATCTCCCTGCAGAACTGAAAGTGATTGGACCTTCAATAATTGGATTCAATATTAAGACAAATTCCTGTATAGGTATTACTTTCATATTCTTAAATGTGAATCATTCAGAGAATCCAGAAAAGATTACCTATAACTATTAAATGAGAATAGAAATTCAATAATTTGTAGATTAATAGGTGACCTTAGAACAAGTTTGTTGCTAAACTCTTGTTTTAATTTGTTGTAGACCTACATTTTAATTATTCAGTTTATGGGAATTTGTTTATAATTGATTGTTTTACTAGATTGCTTTTCTAAAAAAGGATGATTTTTATATATAACTCTCTTTGAGAAGAAGAAGAATGTCAATAGCAGCAGCAATGATCCATGACAAGTCTTTCTTATTCAAGATCTAGTTGTTATTCCAAGATTTCATTTTTAAATTTCTTGATAAAATGCAGTTCTTTAGAAAGGCCATATAATGGCTTAGTCCAAAAGTACTAAAGACAGTGAGAGAAAACAAAATGTACCAGATAATATCCATCTAATAATTAATCTCTATAAACTTCTAAAATTATAACATTTTTCTGATGCTTGCATTATTAGCAAAGGCTTCTATAGCATACTAAATAATCATATTTGCAAAGGGTTCTAATATTTGGGATGGTTAATATCTATAAAATGCACAGTTGAATGCTGATAGCAAGGAAGAGAGCTAGTTCATGAATTATGTATTACATGTCATATAAATGAGGTCAGGTCAGTGGGGAGAGTTGCTTTCTTTCAACTATTTCAGAATCATGGCTGGGAAGATTAAATAGGCTGTCTAGCTGATCAATTTCATGAATAAGATTACATGAATTGTATAAAACAACTTCATGTGGAAGAAAACCTGGAGCCATGTCCTCCTTCCTGAGGAATTTGCTCAGTCCATCCCTTCATCCAGTAGTGGGTTTCTACCGGTTCATCCCAGTTTGTGTGAACCGGTAGTGGTGGCAGTGGGAGGCTCCGCCCACCCACATGGATGTCATCACAGACACTCTGCGCATGTGTAGAAGGTTCTGCGTATGTACAGAAGGTTCTGCGCATGCACAAAAGTGCCACGCATGAGCAAAGCACTTCCGAACCAGTAGCAAAGGTAAGTGGAACCCACTACTGCCTTCATACCAATTTTTTCTTGTCATTTTACAAGGGATTCAAGGGGTTGTGGAAGCATATCAGAATTGCCTCCCAAAGCTTCAGCTTTATGGACCAACCAACATTGCTCCCATCATCCAAAAGGTGGCTAAATCAGCATCAGAAGAAACAAACACCAAGGAGGCATCGGTAAGGATCATGGAAAATAACAAACTACTTTATGAAACCATTCCTTCTGAGAGCAGAAAATAACAGTTTAGATATACATTGACATACTTTAACCCATTTTTGATGCTTCAGCATCTGGGCAGCACAAACATAAAAGCAGATAATTTCCCTCACTCTTTCAATTGGACCCATTCTATGTTTTTTATTCATGATGATTTTCATTGTGGAAATGGTCATAAGAGTATCTATTTCCAAAAATGTATTTAAAAAACTAAGTTAAGTTTTTAAGAGCCATGGTGGCACAGTAGTTAGAATGCAGTATTGAGGCTAATTCTGGTGACTGCCGAGTTTGGCAGTTCAATTCTCAACCACTCAAGGTTGACTCAGCCTTCCATCCTTCCTAAATTGGTAAAATGAGGACCCAGATTGCTGGGGACAATATGCTAACTTTGTAAACTGTTTAGAGAGGGTTGTAAAGCACTATGAATGGTATTTAAGTCTATGTGCTATTGCTATTTTAAGGTATTGTTAGCTAGATTTGATACTAATAAAATATCTGCTTACCCATTCATGAATACAAATTGTGGTTAGGTTAGCTATGTTTAGCTATAATTGAATGCATAACATTGATGTGCATCTTATGTCAGCCCTAACTGTGTCCTAACTTTCTGTGTCACATAAAAGAGGTACTCATGATGTTATTGTGTGAGTAATTCAAAAACAGAATGGCTTATTATACTATTTTATATTGGTACTGATTAATGCACACAGTAGTTGGTGCCAGTTCTGCTACAAGTATTGTGCAGTAATTCCATATATTTTCATTGTAAGTTAAGTTGTGAGAAAGTTTGTGACATTTCTTTTAATGTAGTAATTTAAAATAATTATTGTCACTCTTTATATGGCTCATAATTTCTGTTACCTTTATAATATATATATATGCCAAGACCTATATATATATGTATGTATGTATGTATGTATGTATGTATATATATATAACGTTGCCAAGATACTTCCAATTATATATATATATTTGTTTTCTGCAGCATCCCGGGCCCTGGTTTGGCTCTGAGTCCGAGGTCCTGTCATGTGTTCCTAGTATGTGTCAGCCTGGAACTAGGAACACATGACAGGACCTCAGACTCAGAGCCAAACCAGGGCCCGGGATGCTGCATCACAGCCATCTGCTCAAGATATCACATCACAGAACTTCAGAGGTCACAACACTCAGGAACAAAAGACCAGGACCACACCCACACAGGATGCTCCGAAACAGCCGACCAATCTGCAAACACCCACTCCATCTACCAAACAAGATGCAACCACACAGCCAACCAACCCACTCACAGCAACACTCCCCACCTCCCCACCAGTATTTATAGAGAGACGGCAGCTCCAACCACTCTTTGCTCGAGAAGCACGAAGCCGAAGACACCAGCCTGAAGATGATGAGTGAGACCTTGTCGAAATGTCACCAAGATACTCTCAACCTTTTGTATATAATTGTCGTGTCCCACTCCTCCGCTGACGGCCGGGTCAGGGAAATCCGAATCAGGTGTGCCTCTGCAGCTCTGCCAAAATCCTAGCAAAGTCCTCAGGGCAGGCAGGAGACCAGAAAGTGACTTCAGCAAGGTATGTTTAGACTTTGCCTGACTCAGAGAATGCCAGAAAGCAGATCCTTTATATAGGCCATGGGGTGTGGCTCCATGACTCAGCACTTATCCAGGCCTGCCCCTCCCTTCCTTCTGTTGCCTCCGCCTATCAAGTCTTCTGACGCGAGGGTCACTCCAATCGGCAGCTGTTGGTAATTGACCTTCCTCAGGCTCACATGCTGTGGAGGAGGGGGAGGGGTCCGTTTGCCTGGGCATGGAGCCAGAGCTGGGGGCTGGAGATACTTGCTCTTCTTCAGCCTGTCTGGGCATGGAGCCAGGGCTGGGGCCGGGAGATGCCCCCTCCTCAGCCTGTCTGGGCATGGAGCCAGGGCTGGGGCCGGGAGGACATTCTTCAGCGTTCGGAAGCAGATAAGCAGACCCTGGCTGCGGTGAGAGCGGGCAAGACACAACAATAATATACAAATGGATGAAGACTATTGCTTGACATAGTGTAAGCCACCCTGAGTCTTCGGAGAAGGGCGGGATATAAATGCAAATTTAAAAAAAAAACAACCCTTACACGGGAAAAGACCCAAAAATGCCAAGACCTACATACCTATACCCGTGAAAACCTACAAAAACATATATATAGATACTGGTAATTAAATGCTGGATACTGGTAATTAAACTAATTACTTTCAGAAATCTTTTGATTCTTTCTTTGGATTCTTTCTACTTTTTATCAGACACTTTCCTGATATTTACTGGCTGAGAAAAATACCTACGGTAGGTTCACACAACATGCATATGATGTACTATGATTTAGCAAATACCGGTAGCTGCTGATTCAAACAACATGAGCCAAAGCCAGCTAAATCATGAAGGGGCCTACCATATTATATGAGCCCTCCCTACATGAATGATTATATAAGTCTTCCCAAGGAAGCATATCTTACTGTTGCCTTCATACTTCCTGTAGAATAAATTTATTATATTTTCTTTGATCCGATTATATTTATTTAACTTTCCACCTCCAGTCATCATTAATGAAAAGTACCATAAAGCTAATTACAGTATGAATTGCCAGGGAATCTCAGCAGTACTGTTTTTAGCAACAATTGTCAGAAATACATTCAAATACTGATGTTCCCTTTCTACCCTTTAGCAATATTTCATTTTGTTGATTCTGACGGATGGAGTCATCACAGACATGGCTGACACACGTGAAGCTATCGTCCATGCCTCTCACCTCCCCATGTCAGTCATCATTGTTGGAGTTGGAAATGCTGATTTCAGTGACATGCAGATGCTTGATGGGGACGATGGCATCCTGCGGTCTCCCAAGGGGGAACCAGTTCTACGAGACATTGTTCAGTTTGTGCCATTCAGAAACTTCAAACATGTAAGATTTGTTTCAATCATATTTTTTAGATAAGGCATTATTTCTTAGTTCAGAGATTCCACCGATACATATTATATCTATCACAATAATATTCACACATAATCCAGATAGAAATTCAAGGATGATTTTACTGAAGTGTATGGTAAATGCTTGTCTCTTTGAATATATACCATAGCCCACCAGCAAACAACTGAAAAATCAGTTAAATATAGATTATGTATATTTACATAATAATACTTGTTTGATAAAATACATTTATAATTTTCTCAAAAAGTCACAATATTAGAATATAGAAGCATAAAACAGTGAAAATATTATAGAATGATGATTAATATTGGGAAGAGGAAGATGTAACACTTGAAGTTTTGATCTGGGTATTACAGAATTGCAAGCTGTCACTGGAGGACACTACTATTGTCACAGCAAGATGAAACATGCTAGTTAAAATAACAAAAATCATCATTCAAACTTTTAAAAATGCAATCTATTTTGATATTATTAAATCTACTACAAAAATAATACCACCCTGATACCAGTTCAGGAACCAATTCGTCTCCTCTAAATGAAGATTAAACAAAAAAAGCACAAACTATCCTGCATCCTGATCAGCTTCTTGATCTTATCAATTTACTTGTTACTCATATAAATTAATGCAAATTGCCTATCTTATCATCTTGCCCCAATGGGATTAGCCTACTCTATTTGGTCCAGTGGAAGGGGCTTAAAGCCAATACAATTCTAAACTGCATTAACAGAGGGATACAATCAAGATCAAGTGAGGGATTAATACCACTCTATAAAGCCTTAGTAAGACCATACCTAGAATACTGCATCCAGTTTTGATCATCCCACTATAAAAAAGATGTTGAGAGACTAGAAAAAGTGCAGAAAGAGCAACCAGGATGATTAGGGGACTGGAGACTAAAACATATGGAGAACAGTTACATGAACTGGGCATGGCTAGTCTAAGTGAAGAGAAGGACCAGGGGAGACATGATAGCAGTGTTCCAATATTTGAGGGGCTGTCACAGAAAAAAAGAGGTCAAGTCAGGGGTGAAATGCTCCCGGTTCAGACCGGTTCGGCCAAACTGGTAGCGATGGTGGCCGATGGTTTGAAGAATCAGTAGCAATGGTGGCGTGAGGCTTTGCCCACCCGCCCGGTCATCATTACTTCCTGTTTTAACTAGGAAGTAACCTGTTTTTTACCCTCTGCATATGCGCAAAAGGGTTTACGCATGCACAGAGGGGCCATATGTGCATATGACGCATGCAAGCGAAGTGCACGTGCATGCAGGGCATGTGCACTTCCAAACAGATTTCACCCCTGGGTCAAGCTATTTTCCAAAGCACCTTTAGGCCAGACAAGGAATAATGGATGGAAATAGATCAAGGAGAGATTCAACCTAGAAATAAGGAGAAATTTTCTGACAGTGAGAACAATCAATCAATGGAACAGCTTGCCTTCAGAAGTTGTGGGAGCTTCATCACTAGAGACTTTCAGGAAAAGATTGGACTGCCATTTGTCAGAAATTGTGCAGGGTCTCCTGCTTGGGCAGGAGGGTTGGACTAGATGACCAACAAGGACCCTTCCAACTCTGTTAATGTAATCTAATATCTAATATTCTTTCCTTCTCCTATTTTCCCCATAACAACCTTGTGTGGTGAATTGGGCTGAGGGAGAGCAACTGATTCAAAATCATCCAGTTGGCTTCCATTCCTAAGGCAAGACCAGAACTCATAGTCTCCTGGTTTCTAGCACGGGATCATAACCACTTGTTGGAACAAATATGCTTAAGTCTTCAAGCCATCAGTCAACATGTATTGACCACCAGGAGCAATTTGAGACTAGTTTCATTCAATAGCTAGATTTTTCAACATAGATAACCAGATTTTTCTACAAAATTCAGTGCTCTTTTAGGAATTAGATCACATTAAATCACTACTGATATATATTGCATTAGCTGAAACAGCTATTTGAGTCCCGGTACTCATTAGAGTTACAGGAAGGTAAACAAATTATCTAACCATATAATAGTATTTACAGTCAACATTTCCTTAAGCTCTCAAAGAAGAGAGATACAGATGTTACTTTATACCATGTCATTAAGTGTGACATTTTGGATATAGGAGTGGGTGAATGAGAAGTCTTGTAATCAGTGGTGGGATTCAAATAATTTAACAACCGGTTCTCTGCCCTTATGACCAGCTGGGAGGGCATGGCTGAGTGGGCATGTTACTGGGTGGGCATGGCCAAATTGACATCACTCACATCAAGGGGTGTCTCGCCTGGCCTCTCCTTGCTCCTCCATTCCCAGCCACTTCTCGGCTCATTAGGATCCCAACAGGAGAGCAGTTGTTGGAGCTCAGTAGCACCTCAAGAAAGAGTTGGCAAAATAGCTGGCTCAGTTCAAATTGGATCTGGCCAAGAAGGAAGCTCAGCAGAGGGAAGACCTGTGGAAGTGCAAGGCCAGGCTCATGCGCCTGGAGGCTCAGCGGGCCAATGTGGTCAGCCAGTTCCAGGCCATAATGCAGTCCCATTGGAATGTGGCCCTCTGGCTCTTCGCCACCAGTGGCGCTTTCATCCAGCCTTCACCCAAAGCCCCACACAAGGAGACTGAATTCCCAATTCCAAGTTGGAATTTCTGTCCCACTCTGCCCACACAAAAAGAACCCAAAAGGAGAGAGTCTGCAGCAATCACGCTATGGGCAGCTACAAGGAGCTGGCGTGGGCCAAGGTGGGGCCGCTGCAACCTGTCCGCCAGCACCAGAACGAAATGCAGGGGAGCTCAGGCCTCATTACACAAAGTCCCGTGCTCCTGAGAAGAAGCTCTCCAGTTCTCCTGGCCCCCACTCTCACAGCAGCTGGGGAGCAAGCATGTGGAGATAGTACCTTGGCAACTGGACTGTTTCTCTCCAACCCCCTTTCCTATTTTTTTTTTCTGCTGGATTGATACAGGTGAACTAGTTTTGCTGTCCATTGCAGCTAGGAATTTCAAATAAGGCCAAGAATGTATGTTTGTATTGTAGCCTAGGTACTAGATTAGCCCCTGTGATTAGTCCTCATTTGCCAAGGAGCCCAGCCAAGGCCCCACTCGCTGCCCACTGAGGCACCTGCACTCCAGATGACAAAGGGAAGGGCTGGAGCTACTAAACAGGTGGTCAAGCGAACTGCCTGAAAGACCTCATCCCATCACTGGAAGTCCAGGTGCCTCACCAGATGGTGAGCGAGGCCTCAGCTGGGCTCTTGGCACATGAGAGGGTTTGATCCTTATATTATTGGCCTTATTTGAGATTCCTAGCTTCAATGGACAGCAGAGTTAGGGTTGGCATCCACCTGCATCGATCCAGCAGACAAAACAGGAAAGGGTCAGAGAGAAACAGTCCAGTTGCAAAGTAGTTTCTTCACATGTTTCCCCCCAGCTGCTGTTGCTGTTGTGATTGTGGGAAGCCAGAAAATCAGAGAGCTTCTTCTCCATCTTTCCAGGACCATGGGACTTTTTAGGATGAGACCCTGAGCATTCCTGAGTCCAGTTGACAAGATGCTTTCTCCCCATGCTTCCTCCCTTGGGCGCCTTAGAGCTGCCTTGGGGTTTTGCCTGCACAGACATTGCTTGCTTAGAGGGGTCAGGGGGGCGGTTAGAGGAGTGCCAAGATTCCAAAATGGCCTTCAGTCTGGCCAGACGGAAAAGTGTGAGAAGGCATCTTTCTTTGGCACGGCATAAGGAGGGAACGGGAAGCAGGCTGTCATTAGTCCCTTACTCCCAGCCAAAGTATGAGTTGAGCAGTGCAACAAGGAGAGGCAGGTGAGGGGAGGGATGGCTGGGAGGGAAGGGTTGAAGATTCAGCCAGTTTACTGAACTGAACAGTTATCTACCAGTTCTACTGAACCGGTAAGAACTGGCTGAATCCCACCACTGCATGTAATGTATAATACCACACAAAATGTACACTGTATAAAAATAGAAAAATTTATTTCTCCTCCAAGGTGGGGGAGAGGCAGATGTCATGTAAAACCTTATACTTGGGGACATGACATAATGTAATATCAATATTTTGGGATGCGGTGGCTCAGTGGCTAGGATGCTGGGCTTGTCGATTGAAAGGTCGGCAGTTCAGCAGTTCGAATCCCTAGTGCCGCGTAATGGGGTAAGCTCTGTTACTTGTCCCAGCTTCTGCCAACCTAGGAGTTCGAAAGCACATAAAAAATGCAAGTAGAAAAATTGGGACCACCTAAAAGTGCTCCGTGCGCCTTTGGCATTTAGTCATGCCAGCCACATGACCACGGAGATATCTTTGGACAGCACTGGCTCTACGGCATGGAAACGGAGATGAGCACTGCCCCCTAGAGTCGGGAACAACTAGCACAAATGTGCGAGGGGAACCTTCACCTTTTAATACCAATATTTATGTATTCTAAGAGCATAAGGAATGATGGACTGTATATATCATTCTAAGGATGGATTCAGTCAATAAGGTAGCCTTATTCTCCTCTTTGTAATCTGCTATGTATAATGGGAATATCTGATATGGAGACTCTCCCTGACTGAGGATCCTGGTTTTTCTGTATTCATTGTTTGCATGGTAGCACTTCATGGGCATAAGCAGATCCTCACCTTCAACAAATTGTGTGGATGGGCAGAGGGTGATAATAGGAGATGAAACTATTATTTTTGCCCTTCTCTGGATGATGCCTCTATTTCAATCACTTCATTATTTTCAATCACTCAAATCTGCATTTACTCATTTGCAATAACATCTTCTTCTATTAATATTTCTCAGGGTATCCCAATCTAATTATTTGGAGGAAGAGAGCAGATTCATTTTCTTTCTGGATAAATGCTATAAGTATAGTATAGTTTTTTTAGTATAGTATAAGTTTAATATAAGTTTTTTTTAGAAGTGATGACTAGATTGAAGTAAAACATCTTTCAACAGCTAAGTGACTAAGTAATATTGACTAAGAGATTGGCCTTGAACTGGGAAGTCAACTAATTCATCCCATCTCACACGATTGCTGTATGGATAAAATAATATTCTCCTTTCTATCTATGCACCATTTTGAGCTTATTAAAAAGGCTGAGATATAAACATAACAAATGAGTGCTACAGGGGAGTTATGAACTCAGCACTGTCAGTTGTAAAGAAATTTTGGCACAATTAGACCTGAAGTAACATACATTATTTTCTGCCATTTCTTGCAGGCATCCCCAGCGGCATTAGCAAAAAGTGTTTTGGCTGAAGTTCCAAATCAAGTGGTTGACTATTATAATGGGAAAGCAATTAAACCAAAATGTATGTCAGAATATGAGTCTTCCAGGACATGAACTTTCCTACATACTTGACAGAGTTCAGATATACTATTATTTACAACTACTGTATTTAAAATGAAAATAGCACGTTTTTGTGATTTTTACTTAAATTCCCTTCCCTCTTTCATTTTTGCATGTGTAACCTAAAGAATCAAGTAAAGATTAAGCTACTGTATTGTTGAAGACTTTTTATGGAAAAAACCAAACAAAATTATTACTCTTTACATTACAGCATGTCATCTTAAAAAGTTATCTGTATCTGTTTTTTATACTGGTTTGTTGAAATTTTGCTAAATTTCTTATTATCTTTACACTGTAAAGCATTTTGAAACATTTATTGGAAGTTGATAGCCAAACTATCTTTGGGTTTATCTGCTATGAAATGAAAAGTTTTTTCAAAGTGGCAGATGCATGGATTGTATTTGCATGTTCCAAAATAAAAACAACACAGTTTTGCAGTTGTTGTGTGTATTTCTTGCTACAAAGCCATTCATTCAAATGTTTTCATAAAGAATTCCATTTTCAGATTATGACAATTCCTATTATCCAAACCTCTTCAAACTATTTCAGGAAATTATACTTCAAACATGAATCTAAGATATGTATAACAAGCATGATAATTGCTTACATATACGAAATGTGGCCAAACATAGCCAAGAGTTAACTATTAAGCTTTAAACTCTAGTTTACAAAACATATTGGCTAATTTCCCAGAAACACTAAACCAAGCAACCAAACAAATATCCCAAAAGTGCTTTTTTTCAAAAAGTAGCTGGACTTTCTTATTTTTTAAAAAAAAACATTTCATTTCTCATATAAAAATCTTCTTCAGCTCTGACTGGATGATGGGAAATGGAAGGTTTTATACTCCTTGGACATTTGCATTCTTTTAGCTAGTCGTTAAGGCCACCTGGAGTTTTATCTGTGTCATCAAGGTCACCTGAATGGTGCAAATGGTTTGGAGCCTTCTTGGAACTGTTGAAAGGACTGTGTTGTAGACTGGAGATAGTGTTCTGACCTAGGCTTCCTGAGTCAGTAAAACACACGACTAGTCCCAAAAAGCTCTCATTGCAAGAGCTATGAATTCGATTCATTATAGATGAGTCTCAAATAGTTGTAAAGAGTCCTTCGGGATAAAGCTGATAATCACCCACCCTTATCTCCCTTGACACGCCGCCAAAGACCTAATTGACAAAGCCACACAGAGTCCAGAATCAAAATAGAGCTTCAGACTTTAAATTGAACAGAATTAACAATGTTGCCCATGTGCCTTTGCTCCTCTTTTAAGTCTTATGGGAGGGGCCAATCATCTCCAAGCCCTACTCCCAATTCATCTCTTTTTTTAAAACTGTTCTTGCCCTCTGCCAGCTCTGCACATGCACCTACCGGGAACAGTCTATCCCTGTTCCTCTGCCTCGCTGAGGTCCAGCTCTGGAGTCAGCATGCACCTCCCAGATGGCCCTTTCTGTGTCTTGTCCGAGCCTTTTCCAGACTCCAGGACTGGCCCATGTTCCTCCCCAACCTGCTCACTGTCTGACTCTGCTGTCAGCTCCGCAGGCCGCCAGCGGACCACAACAAATAGATGATGTCATATCCCTCCCCCTCTGTTGAGAGAGGGCTGTTCTGACATAGACGGCTTCTTTGACCCCATTTTTCAAACCAGCAGTCCTCTGTCCTCAAAGTCCCCTCTGTGGATTTTGCTGTCTTCAAAAGAGTGGCATTTATCTTTTAAATGTAGATGGACGGTTGAATCTTATCCTGATGGTTTTGTTCTCCTATGTTATACCATGTGTTTATGAAGTTGTTTTGTTTCCAATGTACAGATCTGCACATGGCTCACTGCATTGTACTGCATATACCACATTGCTCGGTTTGTGTCCTTGGGGTGGACAAACATCTGTGTTAGTGTCTTCTTGGGTTTGAAGTGTGCACGCATGTAATGTTGATTGAAGATCCTCCTGAGCTTTTCCAATATTCCTGTAAAATGACAATGTTGCTTTATTTATTGTTCTCTTCATTGTCTGTTATGGAGGAACTCATGTATGGTCTTGTTTGAAATGATGGCCCAATTGGAATAGCCACATGTTCTGAGGGCGTCCTTGATGTGTTTTAGTTCTTTTTCTTTCCCATCTTCGCTGGTAGGTAGTCCTTCAGCTCGGTGGTGTAGGCTTCTGATGACTCCTATTTTGTGCTCCAGTAGATGGTAGGAATCAAAATGTGTCAGGGCTGCCTCTGTCTATTTCCTAGGAAAGAAAAATCCTTGGCTCCATAGATTTAGAGAAAAGTACTTTTACTAGGAACAAACTGAAAGCAAGGAGATCCAGGCAAGCTCTGAGGTAAAGTGCGTGAAAACAGCAACTTAAAACAAACTGTACAGCCCAATCCTTTGTAGCTAGGCAACCAGTGGCTACTGCATGCCAAAGCTAACAGAAATGGCCTGGGAGAAATAGGCGAAATCCACCAATCCTGTTAAGTTTGGGCAATGAAGAGGCAGGAGACGATCTTAGTGACAACAGCTCTTTGGTTTATTGTGAGAACCCAGCAAAAACAATAGGCAAACATCTCTCTTTATATAGTGTTTTGGCTGATGCACCAGCCAATCAGGAACGTGCATTTTCCTGCCCAAATTTCCCTCCAAAAATTCAAATACATTGCACTCCTCCCCTCCCAGAAAATACTTAGCCAACTATTTACATATTATTTGCACACGTAGTCACGCAGGTAGACAGGGCGTCTCCTAACTATTTCTGACCTGCACAATTCATTCCCTGGAGGGGAGTCGAGCTGGTTGGAGGGGCTATCTGTTCCTCCCAGCTCCTCCCTTTGGCCCTCCAGCCCTGTATTATTAGCAGAGTCGTCCCTGCTGTCTTCTGGAGGAATTGTGTGGTGTTGCTGGACTTCTTCATTTTCAGATAAGTCCTCCGATCGCCTCGGGTTTGAGCTAGCTGTTGGTTCAAATATTGGGTAGTCAGGGCCTGGTTGTTTGGTTTCTAGATCTGTTTATATTCTTTTTCGTAACTGATCTATGTGGCGTTTCCAAACTCTGCCATCCCCCATGTCCACTAAATATGATTTGGGGCCTGTTATCCCTAGAATCGTTCCCCCCAACCACGAGGGACCCTCGCTGAAGTTGTGTGCCCACACAAGGTCACCTTTGGCCAATATTCTGGTTCTGTCCCTTGTTGCTGGATACCCATCAGGGGAGTATGTCGGATTTAGTCTGTCTAAGGGGCACCGGAGCCTCCTCCCCATTAATAGTTCCGCTGGGCTGCGGCCGGTGGCTACGCAGAGTGTCCCATGTTGCACTGCCAGGAAAGTGTCAATTTTGGTTTGCCAATCTCCTGGGCTAATTCTTGATAGTGCCTCCTTGGCACTGCGCACAAAACGTTCTGCAAGGCCATTGGTAGCCGGATGGAAAGGTGCCGAGAGGACATGGCGGATGCCCACTTCGGCCAAGTATCCCTCGAATTGAGTGGCTGTGAATTGTGGCCCATTGTCTGACACTAGAGTGTCTGGCAACCCGTGTGTCACAAATAGTCGCCGTAAAACTCCAATTACGGCTTCTGCTGTTGTGGTTTTCATTAAGATTATCTCCAACCATTTTGAGTAGGCATCTACAACAATCAAGAATGTTTGCCTGTGAATGGGCCCCGGAAAATCTATGTGGATTCTTGACCAAGGTCCCTGGGGCTTTTCCCACTCACTTACTGGGGCTGTAGTGGGTAACGGTCTCGATTCCTGGCAAGCTTGGCATTTTCCTACCCGGTCGCTAATGTCTTTGTCCATCTGTGGCCACCACACATAGCTCCTTGCTAGACTTTTCATTCTAACAATTCCGGGATGTCCCACATGTAACAATTTTAAAACATGTTCTCGTAACTGTAATGGAATAACCACTCTATCTCCCCATAACAAGCAACCCCCTTGTACAGACAATTCCGAACGCTTTTTTGTAAATTCCTTAAACTTTTCACCCGGTGTAACGGGCCATCCCCTCTGCACCCAGCCAATTACCGTATGGACAATAATGTCTCTGTAAGATGCTTTAGCCACTTCGGCAGAAGTGACAGGGCCAGAGTCTAAAGAGTCAATTAATAAAATCGGCGTTCCCGGGGTTGGGTCTTGAATTGTGTCAGGCAAAGGACATCTGCTTAAAGCGTCCGCATGTCCCAAGCCTTTGCCAGGCCGGTGAGTCAGATGGTAAGAGTATGCTGCCAGGAATATAGTCCAATGGGTCAGTCTGGGAGATAATGCAATTGGTATCGGACAGTCCCCCACCAAGAGACCCAACAATGGTCTATGGTCCATGATGATTTCAAATCGCCTCCCAAACAAATATTCGTGAAATTTTTTCACACCCGAGACTATTGCTAATGCTTCTCGATCTAGTTGACTATAGTTCCTTTCTGCTCCCGATAAAGTGCAGGAAAAGTAAGCAATTGGGGCTTCTGTCCCGTTCCGTAACTTGTGGCTAAGGACAGCCCCTACTCCATAGGGTGAAGCATCGCATACCAATAATAGGGGCAAAGTTCCATTATATTGTATTAGTAGGCTGTCGCTAGACAACAGCTTCTTAACAGCTTCAAAAGCTGCTGCCTCAGTCCTGCCCCAAGTCCACACAGAGTTTTTTGCTAGCAGTTTGTGTAGTGGTTCAGCCACAGTTGCCTTATCTTTTAAAAAGACTGCATAGAAGTTTAAGAGTCCCAAAAATGCTTGTAACTCTGCTTTGTTTTTTGGAGGTGGAGCCTTCCTTATTGCTCGCACTTTGCTTTCTGTTGGATGGGTGCCTTCCTTATCTATACGATATCCCAAAAATTCAGCGGATTCCACTCCAATTTGGCATTTGTTAAGCTTGACCTTAAGTCCCACAGCTCTAAAAATTTCCAGAACTCTTCGCAATTTGTCTCTTAATTCCCCTAAATCTCTTGCTGATACCAATACATCGTCAAAATAGGGGACTACTCCAGGTAGACCCTGCAGGAGCCGTTCCATTAGGTTTTGAAATAACCCAGGGGCTACATTAACCCCAAATTGGAGTCAGGTGCATTTAAAAGCGCCCCATGTGTGACAATTGTTTGTGCTTTGGCTGTTTCGTGGTCAACAGGCAACTGTTAATAAGCCTGAGCTAAATCAAGTTTGGCAAAGATTTGTCCTGGTCCTAATGAGTGTAGCAGATGTTGAACGATGGGGACTGGGTATGCACTCTTCTGCAATGCTTTGTTAAGCGTTGCTTTGTAATCAGCACAAATACAGACAGATCTGGCTGGCTGGACTGGGGTCACTATTGATCATGTCCCAGGACATAATTGTAATTGATGATCCTGTATCCACTTCCATCTTACATGATACTCCTTCTATGCAGGCTCTTGTGAATATCTTTTTCTCCAGTCGTGTTGAGGTGTGGCCCACACATACAGTTGTGTGGTTTGACTTCGTGCCTTTTTTGAATAGCCTAATCTCTGGTCGTCTCGCAGAACTGGGGTTTTGCTGATAGGCCAGTTTGAATTCAGTCCTGAATTTTTGGTGGCATGGTTGAGTAGCTCGACAAACTTGAGCTAGGTGCCCTTTCTTGTCACATCTTCAACAAATGGCATCTTTAAAACGGCAGTTCTGTCACTGGCATTGGCCTCCGCAACTCACACACTCGTCACGGTCGCTTCTCTCCGGTTTCCCGGTTTGGAAAACCTCTTCCTCACTTTCGCCTTCCCATTCCGCCTGGATCTCCTCGCTGTGGACTGGTGTCGCTTTCACTGAGGAATTCGGCGTGTTTGGCTTTTGCAAGGTTTCAGCCGCTTTGGTGGACATCTTGTGTGCCCTAGCCTCATCCAGGGCTATCGTTAGGGTCAGGTTGCTTTTTGAGAGTAGTCGCCTCTGGATGTCCCTGACCCCGCAAATGAGTTGTTCTAATAGGGTGTCCTCCAAATCCTTATATTCACAGTGAGTCGCAGCTTTTCTCAAGGCGGCCATATAAACGCTGATAGATTCACCCTCGCGTTGAACTCTCTGCCTCAGTTCAAACCTTTGCACGAACTTCGATGGCACAGGGGCATAGTGCGCTCGGAGCATTGTCTGGAGCACGGGCCACAGCACCTACTGGATGGGCGTTAGTTCTGACAACGATTCGGCGGTATCGAAGACCTCTGGTCCGCAGTGGCTCAGGAAGTATGCGCACTTCCGATTGTCCGATACTCCTTGCAGTTCATTCGCCTCGAGGAAGCACTCAAAGCGAGCGATGTATGATCCCCATTTCTCTTTGGCTGGGTCAAACGGCGCTGGCGGTGTATAGCTAGACATTGCTATGTAGCCGCCCTCAACAACTGGCTGGGTTTGAAGCTAAATTTCTCCTTCAGCTCTTTTCCTAGTCTCATTGCCCTCAATATCCCATCCTCATTGCCAATGTTAAGTTTGGACAATGAAGAGGCAGGAGACGTTCTTAGTGACAACAGCTCTTTAGTTTATTGTGAGAACCCAGCAAAAACAATAGGCAAACATCTCTCTTTATATAGTGTTTTGGCTGAGGCACCAGTCAATCAGGAACGTGCATTTTCCCGCCCAAATTTCCCTCCAAAAATTCAAATACATTACAGATCCCTCCCCACTTTTCTATGGCAACAAACAGAAGGCTAGCTGACAAAAATGTAAATATAGATGGGGGGGGCGTGTTTCTGTAAACTTCAATATTAAGGCTTCTGTCTTCCTTAATGTGTACTGCACAGTCCAGGAAAGCTAGACTATTTTCCTTAACATTTTCCCATGTGAATTTGATATATCTGTCCACAAAGTTGATATGTTTGGTGAACACTTCAAATTCCTGTGTTTTGAACTTGACCCAAGTATCATCCACATACCTATACTAGTGAGTGGATGGAATTCCTGTGAAGGAGTCTAAGGCTTTGGTTTCTTTCTTCTTCTTCTTTTGTAAAAAGTTTTTTATTTTTTATTTTCTTATACACATATAATAAATGTACATTTTCTTATTCTTAAATAATCATACATATTCTCTCTAAAGAAAGCACAATAATAATACATTATAATTGCATTTGGCGTTCCTCTTCTACCCTTTCTTTCCCTCTGCTTTACAACAAACCTTCTTCCTTTTCCCTTCCTCCTTATTCTCCTTTCCTACCTTCTTCTTCCTCCTCGCCTTCCTCATACCTACTTCCCTTTCCTCTCCCCCACTTCTCTTTCCCTCCTTTCTCACCTTCTCTCCTACTCTTATCACCTTACTTATCTTCCTCTCTTTCTCCTTACCTCCATCCCTCTCTCTCCTTCACTGCCTCTATCTTACCTTCTATTCCTCTCTTCCTTCTTTCTTCTTTATTGTATGATATTTCCCTTGTTTGGTATCCGCGCAACTCCAATCTTCTGATAATATATACTTTCTTTTCAATTTCTTTTCTATTTTACCAAATCTATCATTTCATAATTGTACATTTATATCTATAATCTTCCCTTTTTCGTCCTCCCCCATCCCTCTTTTCCATTTACTCTGGCAATACCTGGGTATCTATTTCTTCATAACCATTTTTCACATTTATTTTCCATTTATTAACATAGTTTATCTGTCTGTAATCTTTTATTTCTATCTTTTTCTAACCGTACATAGAATCTTTCCCATGTCTTGAAATACACTGATTCCTCTTTATCTTTTATTCTTAAAGTTAATCTATTTATTTCTGCACAGTCTAAAATCTTTTTTATTACTTCACCTTCTGATGGGATTCTCTCTAACTTCCAATTTTGCGCAAATACAACTCTTGCTACTGTTATTATGTGAATAATTAAATATATTTCTTCTTTGCTATATCTTTCTGGCAAAATACCCAGTAAGAAAATCTCTGGCTTTAATTCTATAGATTTTTGTAGCATTTTCTTTAACCATGTCTGTATTCTAAACCAATAATTTTTTTGCTTCTTTACATGTCCACCACATATGATAATATGACCCCAGTAAATGTGAGCATTTCCAACATTTAACTGATTTATCTTTAAACATTTTTGCTAGTCTTTCTGGTGGAATGTGCCATCTATAAAACATTTTATATAAGTTTTCTTTATATGCCATTGCCATTGTCAATTAATAATTCCTTTCCCATGGTTGTTACCATTTCTCTAATTCTATTGCATAACCAATTTTTTTTTGCCCAATTTATCATTGTCTCTTTTACCTCATCTTCTAATCTAACTTGCAATAAATAATTATACAATTTTTAATAATTTTTTCATCCTTTCCAGTCAGTATCTGATCAACTCTGATTTCCCCAAATTAAAACCATATTGTTTCAAATCTTTATCATATCTTGATTGTATTTGCAATCTTGTGTACCAATCAGTCTCAGTCCCTTGTTTTTCTAAGTCTTGCTTCTGTTTTAACTCTCCCTTCTCAGTTAAAATGTCTTTATAACGTACAATATTGTTCATGTTAATCATATTTGGATGTGTCAACGTTTCCATTGTTGAAAGCCACATTGATATTTCCATATAATGTTTTTCTTTCACTCTCTCCCATATTATTAACAAGCCATTTCTTATACATTGTCTCTGAAAATATCCATGTATCCTATTTTTGCCATACCATAAGAAAGCATGCCAACCTAGTTGCAAATCATGTCCTTCCAAAGTCAATAGTCTTGTATTTCTCAGTAAAATCCATTCCTTAACCCAAGTTAACATCGCTGCTTGATGAGTTCCCAGTTTGGCAGACTAAATCCTCCTCTAGTCTTAGAGTCTTGAAGCAATTTAATATTGATTCTTGCTTTTTTCCCATTGCCATATATATTTACACATCATTTTATTCGAAGTCTCAAAATATTTCTTCTCCAATTTTATCGGAATTGTTTGAAAGAAAAACAAAATTCTTGGCAGTACATTCATTTTAATTAACACTATTCTTTCCATAAACTTTCCATAGTTGCAAATTTTTCCATTTTTCCAAATTTGTTTTAATTTGGTTCCTCAGTTTATAGTAATCTTCCTTCAATGTAATACATCTTGAAGTTAATTGAATCCCTAGATATCTCACTTTCTTCACTATTTGAATATCTAAGTTCTGCATTAATCACTTCTTTTGTTTTTCTCTCATATTTTTGACTATAATTTTAGTTTTATCTTTGTTTATATTCAATCCAGCTACTTCTCCATATTCCTCTATTTGTTGCATTAACTTTAGGCCCGTTTCCATTGGTTCATCCATAATGAATACTAAATCATCTGCAAATGCTTGTAGCTTGAATTCTTCTTTTTAAATTTTCATTCCTTTTATTTCTTTATCTTGTCTTATTTTTCTATTTAAAACTTCTAGCGTCAAAATGAATAACAATGGAGATAACAGACATCCTTGTCTAATTCCTTTTCTGATATCTACTTTTTCTGTCATTTCACCATTTATTACCTTTGCCGATTGATCTTTATATATAGTCTTAACCATGTTTACAAATCTATCCCCCAAATCCATCTTTTGTAATTGTGTGGTCATAAATTGCCAATTCACATTTTCAAATGCCTTCTGTGCATCTAAAAATAATAACGCCATTTGTTTTTCTGAATGAGCTTCATAATATTCCAATGTGTCCAATATAATTCATATATTATCTCTAATTTATTTTCTAGGCATAAAACCACTTTGGTCTGAATGTGTAAATTCATTCAGCAATCTCTTCAATCTTTCCGCCATAATTGATGCAAATATTTTATAATCTGCATTTAATAATGAAATTGGTCTATAATTCTTTATTTGTTGCATGTCTGATTCTTCCTTTGGTAAAACAGTTATATATGCCTCCATCCATGACTTCGGTGCCTTGACTTCTATTAGTAAATCATTGAATATTTGTAGCATTTTATCACTTAATACATCTTGCAATTATAATATATAATTCTGCTGGTAATCCACCCGGCCTGGGGTTTTTCCATTCTTTTGTCTTTTAATCCCCTCTATCAATTCCATCATTGATATTCTTTCTTCTAGTGCTTTTTTGAATTCTTCTGGTATTTTAGGAATCTTTGCTTTTTCCAAATATTGTTCTATTTTCCCTTCTGATATCTGCTCTTGTTGATATAGTTTCTTGTAATATTCCTCAATTATTTTTTTCCTTTCCTCATTTTGATAACATATCTTTCCATCTAGGTCTAATAGTTGAATTATCAATTTCTTTTCTTTTTCCTTTTTCCTTTTATATGCCAACCATCTTCCTGGTTTATTTGCATTTTCAAAAAAATGTTGCTTTGTTGATTTTATTTTTCTTGCCAAATCTTCATTTTCAATTAAATTCAATTTATGTTTTTTTAAAGTCCATTAGGTTTTTAATTTTTTTATTTTCTAGATTTTTTTGTAAATCTTTCTCTAATTTCTTATATTCTTCCTCTATTTCCCTTTATGTTTGTTTATTCTGTTTATTTCTTTTCCCTGCATAAGTCATTGGCAAACCTCTTATATATGCTTTACTAGTGTCCCGTACGTTTGGAATGATGTATCTTCTTTTCTATTCTCTTTGAAGAAAAATGTCAATTCTTTTTCCATGTATTGTATAAAGTCTTTTTCATTTAGTAAGCTTTGATTTAATGTCCATCTCATTCTTTATCTTTGGCCTTTCCATACCATTGTTATCGGGTTGTGGTCTGCCCATATATTTGTCTCTATATCAATCTTGTCTGACTTAGATAGTAAATCTGTAGACCTCTACATCATATTTATTCTTGACCATCATATGTGCCTATTTGAATAAAATGTATACTGCCTTTCTTTTAAATTTCTCTTTTTCCAAGCATCTTGTAAACTTAATTCATCTACTATTCTATAAAATGTTTTTGGAAGTGTTTTCCTTGGTTTTTTACTCATTATTGTAGATTTATAATCCAATTTGTTATCCACTATTGCATTATAATCTCCCATTATACAAATATTTTCATATTCATAGTCTAATATTTTTCTGTGTAATTTTGCATAAAATTCTTCTTGATTATTATTCGGAGCATATATTCCTACAAGTAATATTTTTTATAGTTCATTATAATTTCTACCATTAACACTCTTCCCTACTCATCTTCAAATATTTGTTTGGATTGAATTGTCTGTTTGATATAAAATACCACATCTCTTTTACTTTGAGAGACCAATGTTGCGTACAACTTCCCCAATTTTTATTCTTTCCAGAAATTTTTTATATTGTTCTCTAATATGAACTTCTTCTAAACATATAATTTCTAATTTTAACTTCTCTAATTTGTTAAACATCTTCCTTCTTTTTATTGCCGAAATTAATCCGTTTAATTTAAAGATATTACTTTAATTTCTTCCTCCATTTCTTATTTATTTTACTTGTGCTGTTGATCTAGTCACTCTTATCTCTCTTTGTTCTCCAATTTCTTTTGGTCGAGCTCCTTCTCTTATTGCTTTCTCTTCTTTTTTTTAAGTCATCTCCCTTGCCTGCTCTTTCTTTTCCTCCTGTTGTCCATCTCCCCTTTCTTCTCTCAATCTTTCTTGTTCTTGAAGACCTATGTGTTGTTCATAAAATTGCTATGCTTTTGAATCTAATCTGAATCTTTGCTCTTGCCAGTTCACCAATATTCCTTCTGGAATCAGCCATCTGAAATTTATCCTCCACCTAGAAACAAACAACCTACTCTCCAATGAAGAATTTGGTTTCAGGAAAAAATTATCATGTAACTTACAACTTCTCCACTGTAAAAACATACGACTACAAATCTTGATCAAGGCAAAGCAATAGATGCAATCTACATAGACTTTTGCAAAGCTTTTGACTCAGTAGTACATGATAAACTTTTCCTAAAACTAAAATCCTACGGCATTTCAGGACCTCTTCACAATTGGATAACTGCTTTCCTGTCAAACAGGCAACAAGTGGTCAAAATTGGCAATGCTCTATCAAATCCTGTTCCTGTCAAAAGTGGCGTTCCTCAGGGCAGCGTTCTTGGACCAACACTCCTCATACTATACATACATGATCTCTGTGACCATATCTCAAGTTATTGTGTTCTCTTTGCTGACAATGTCAAACTATTTAACACCACTAACAATACTTCTACCCTTCAAAAAGACCTTGATTTTGTATCTGATTGGCCTAAAACTTGGCAACTCCAAATCTCAACCAGCAAATGCTCAGTCTTACATATTGGAAAAAAGAACCCTAACACTAAGTACAAGCTTGATGGACATTACCTTACAGATAACTCCCACCCTGTTGAAGACCTTGGAGTTTTCATATCAAATGATCTAAGTGCCAAAGCCCATTGCAACTACATAGCAAAAAAGGCTCTAAGAGTTGTAAACCTAATTTTGTGTAGCTTCTTTTCCAAAAACTCTACACTACTAACCAGAGCATACAAAACATTTGCTAGACCTATTCTTGAATACAGCTCACCTGTAGAGCCATTCCACATCTCTGACATACCACATCTCTGATATTAATACAATTGAACGAGTCCAGAAATATTTTACAAGAGTTCTCCGCTCCTCTGTAAACAACAAAATACCTTATACCACCAGACTTGAAATCCTGGGATTAGAAAACTTAGAACTCCTCCGACAAGACCTGTGTTTAACTCATAGAATCATTTATTGCAATGTCCTTCTGTTAAAGACTACTTCAGCTTCAATCGCAATAATACAAGAGCAAACAATAGATTCAAACTTAATGTTAACCGCTTCAATCTTGATTGCAGAAAATATGACTTTTGTAACAGAGTTGTTAACACTTGGAACACACTACCTGACTCTGTGGTCTCTTCTCAAACTCCCAAAAGCTTTAACCAAAAACTGTCTACCATTGACCTCACCCCATTCCTAAGAGGACTATAAGGGGCATGCATAAGTGCACAAAAGTGCCTACCGTTCCTGTCCTATTGTTTCCTTTCATTATATATATGCTTATATGTTGTATAGTTGTTTCATGCTTGCTTATGTATACTGTTGTGACAAAATTAAAAAAAAGAATACTATACCACATATATATATGTTATACCCATGATGGCGAACCTTTTCTGGACTGAGTGCCCAAAGAACAAGCGCATGAACTCTCCAAAACACAATACCCCACACATGCACCCCACCCCCCCACATAGGCGTGCGGCCCCATGCATGCCCCACGCCCCCATGCATGCACACACAGCCCCCAAATGTGCCCCACCCCCCACGCATGCACGCCATGATCAGCTGTCCAGTGGGAGGCATGCATGCATGTGTGGTGGAACTGAACTGGGGTGTTGGCTCACATGCCTACAGAGAAGGTGCTGCAGGCCACCTGTGGCATGCATGCCATAGGTTCCCCATCACAGTACTATACCATATATATATATATACTATACTATACTGAATACTATATTGTGCAGCGGCAGCCAAAAAAACCAATGCAATCCTAAGGTGCATTAACAGAGGAATACAATCAAGATCAAGTGAGGTACTAATACCACTCTATAAAGCCTTAGTAAGAATACTGCATCCAGTTTTGGTCACCACACTATAAAAAAGGTGTTGAGACTCTAGAAAAAGTGCAGAGAAGAGCAACCAGGATGATTAGGGGACTGGACACTAAAACATATGAAGTTACAGTTACAGGAACTGGGTATGGCTAGTCTACTGAAGAGAAGGACCAGGGAAGACATGGTAGCAGTGTTCCAATATTTGAGGGGCTGCCAGAGAGGAAGGGGTCATTCAGACTTTTAAAAATGCAATCTATTTTGATATTATTAAATCTACTACAAAAATAATACCACCCTGATACCAGTTCAGGAACCAATTCATCTCCTCTAAAGGAAGATTAAACAAAAAAAAGCACAAACTATCCTGCATCCTGATCAGCTTCTTGATTTTATCAATTTACTTGTTACTCATATAAATTAATGCAAATTGCCTATCTTATCATCTTGCTCCAATGGGATTAGCCTACTCTATTTGGTCCAGTGGAAGGGGCTTAAAGCCAATACAATTCTAAACTGCATTAACAGAGGGATACAATCAAGATCAAGTGAGGGATTAATACCACTCTATAAAGCCTTAGTAAGACCACACCTAGAATACTGCATCCAGTTTTGATTATCCCACTATAAAAAAGATGTTGAGAGACTAAAAAAAGTGCAGAAAGAGCAACCAGGATGATTAGGGGACTGGAGACTAAAACATATGGAGAACAGTTACATGAACTGGGCATGGCTAGTGAAGAGAAGGACCAGGGGAGACATGATAGCAGTGTTCCAATATTTGAGGGGCTGTCACAGAAAAAAAGAGGTCAAGCCAGGGGTGAAATGCTCCCGGTTCAGACCGGTTCGGCCAAACTGGTAGCGATGGTGGCCAATGGTTTGAAGAATCAGTAGCAATGGTGGCACGAGGCTTTGCCCACCCGCCCGGTCATCATTACTTCCTGTTTTAACTAGGAAGTAACCTGTTTTTTACCCTCTGGATATGCGCAAAAGGATTTACGCATGCACAGAGGGGCCATATGTGCATATGACGCATGCAAGCGAAGTGCACGTGCATGCAGGGCATGTGCACTTCCAAACAGGTTGGGAAGATAAGTAGATTTCACCGCTGGGTCAAGCTATTTTCCAAAGCACCTGTAGGCCAGACAAGGAATAATGGATGGAAATAGATCAAGGAGAGATTCAACCTAGAAATAAGGAGAAATTTTCTGACAGTGAGAACAATCAATCAATGGAACAGCTTGCCTTCAGAAATTGTGGGAGCTTCATCACTAGAGACTTTCAGGAAAAGATTGGACTGCCATTTGTCAGAAATTGTGCAGGGTCTCCTGCTTGGGCAGGAGGGTTGGACTAGATGACCAACAAGGACCCTTCCAACACTTAATGTAATCTAATATCTAATATTCTTTCCTTCTCCTATTTTCCCCACAACAACCTTGTGTGGTGAATTGGGCTGAGGGAGAGCAACTGACTCAAAATCATCCAGTTGGCTTCCATTCCTAAGGCAAGACCAGAACTCATAGTCTCCTGGTTTCTTGCAAAGCACATGGAGGCCAGACAAGGAATAATGGATGGAAATTGGACAAGGAGAGATTTAACCTGGAAATAAGGAGAAATTTTCTTTCTTTCTTTTTTTATTTTTTATTTATTTTCTTTTAAAATAAAAGAAAACAACATTCCATCTTATATTAAACAGTGTGTTATCAGGTGAGGGGTGGAGCTGGCATTCGCGGCGAAATGGCAGCAAGTTTGTCATTCATACTTGCAGCTGAAGTTTTTCTGACATGATGATCCAATTTTTCGGACCTACTGTCTCGGAGGGACAGTAATCAGATAGGGCACTTTCTGCTGGTCTCGGGGATATCACCAAATCCCCGACTGACCCAGGAGAAGCCCTTTTCCATGTCAGTTTAATCCAGCCTTGGCTGACAAAGCTGGGACAGCTCCAAGATGGAAGAGCGGAAGGAAACGTGCTGGCTGGGGTGAAAGACTTTTAATCAATAAGACTTTGTAACACCACTCTAAGACTGGCAAGAAGAAAAATAGTTAAAACAATAAAGCAATGGAATGGCAGCTTAAAAATATTTTTTAAAAGGATATCTTTTTAAATGTTGGATTTTTTGGATTTTTTTTCTGGGAATGGCTCCATCTTGGATTTAAATTGAGAAGACTGATTTTTTCTGTTTGTTGTTGCTGGATTTAAGAATGTTTTTATTGGAGTTTCTCTAGGGGAAGTTTTAAATTTTACTATATTTTCATATACTTTATAATTAATTTTTCTGCCAAATTTTCTTTTTCTTTTTCCTGTTTTTTTCTGCTTGTGGTTCTTTTTTTTTAAAAGAGCGTGAAGGAGGAGGTGGACAGGAAGAGGGAGAGGGAAAGGATTCAACCAGACTGCCATCTATTGACTGTATTTTTACTGCTACAAGAGACCTGTTACATTGTTAGACTTTCCCCAGAGCTTTAATCTTGAGATACATTGTTGCCATTTGAGATTCTGAGAGAGAACACTGAGGATTGTTTATTCAGGTGTTCTATTCTACACTGTAAATTGGAAAAGCTTGCAAGGGAAGGAAAGAAGGCAAGGGGAAAGCCGCTTCTGTTTTTATATTTTTTGTTGAACATGATTTTAAAAAGAACTTAAAGAGAGTTCTTATAAAAAAATTTCTTTTATACACCTTCTCTTCGTTATTTTTATTTCTTACTTTCCCTCCTACTTTCACTCTTTGGGGTTTTTTAATAATTTTTGTACATTTATTTTTCTAATATTTTTTTTCTTTTTTCCTATCTTGGTCTTCTTTTTGAGATTAATTTAATTTGGATTAAGACACGGAAGAGTCTGAAGACCTTTTTTCTTTTTTTCTGTACAATCTGGGCAATTTGGATTATAACTTGGCGTTTTAGAATTTGCACTCATAGAATAGAATAGAATAGAATAGAATAGAATAGAATAGAATAGAATTTTATTGGCCAAGTGTGATTGGACACACAAGGAATTTGTCTTGGTGCATATGCTCTCAGTGTACATAAAAGAAAAGATACATTCATCAAGGTACAACATTTACAACACAATTGATGATCAATATATATATAAAAACATATATATAAAAATGAGCAGAAAAGCAACAGTGATTCCTGCTCCCACTTCCTCACCAGCAGGATCCCAAAGAACAATACAATCATAATTTATATAGGAAAAGGAAAAGGAAAAGGAAGAAGATAGAGAATCTTCTTTTCAACTTATTCTACAGGGGATAGAACAAATTAAGCAAAAAATGGAAAATACAGATGAAAAAGTGGAAAATATTCAACAGATGCTGAAAAATTATGAGGATAGACTTCAGAAAGTTGAGGAAAGAGAGGAAGAAAGAGATCAAAAATATTCAAAATATTGACAGTAGACTGGAAGTGATGGAAAAGGAGCAAGGTGGAGCCTTAGGTTGGGAGATTGATAGAGCAGAATTTTTCTTAAGATTTCAAAATATAGAAGAAAAGAAGGGCGAGAATTTGGCTGATAAAATTGCAGAAATTCTGGCTGGACTTTTGGTAATTAGCAAGGAAAAGTCATTTGATGCTATTGATGAGATTTTTAGAGTACATACAAGATATGCAATAAGAAATAATCTTCCTAGAGAAGTCCATATAAGATTTACTAAAAAATCATTCAAAGCACAAATCTTACAATCAGCAAGAGAGAAAACAATGAAATACAACGGCAAATAAATTATTGTTTTGAAACAAGTTCCCAGAAAGGTAAGAGAATTAAGAAGAGAATACCAATTTTTGTCCAAGGTTCTACTGCAGAAAGGAATGAATTACAGATGGCTGGTGCCAGAGGGCCTGTTTTTTACATGGCAACAGCAAAAATATAGAATAGACATAATAGATAAAGCCAAGGATTTTTATGCAGAATTTTTTAATGAGATAGGGAAGACAAGTGCTGAAGTCTCATTGATTGAACCTCAGGAGTCAGAATTATTGGCCTTACTACAAAAAGAAGGAGGAGCTGTAGGTGGCGCGATTGAAGTCAAGCCTCGTCGTGAACGAAGATCGACAAGAGCGATAAGCCCTAAGTATAAAGTATAGAAATGGAGGCGAGGAAATGGATGTCAATAAATATTAATGGATTAAATTTGGCAATTAAGAGGAGGAAAATATTTTACAAATTAGAAAAATTGAAATTGGATATAATATATTTACAAGAAGTTCACCTTAAAAAACAACATGAACAAGTATTAATACAACCAAAATTGGGGAAAGTATACACATCATTACCACAATGTAAGAAAAGAGGTATAGCCATATACATAAAAGAGACAATTAGGGTGAACTTGTATATTCCGACAAGAATGGTAGAATTTTGATGTTGGAAAAAACTGATGACAATACAAAAATACTCTTAGCAGCAATATATGCTCTCAATGATAAACAAGAAGAGTTTTATAGGAAACTTTATAGAAAGATTGGACTATGAAAATATTTGTATCCTTGGTGACTGGAACAGTGTAGTTGATGTAAAGATGGACTATAAAACACAAAAAATAACTAGACAAAATAGAAAGACCCTCCCAAAGTCTTTTTTTAAAATGGTGGAGGAAATGAATTTAAAGGATGTGTGGAGAGAAAGGAATTAACAGAGTAGACAATATACTTTCTATTCAAATAGACATTTGTTTTGGTCTAGAATAGATATGATATGGATGACAACAGTAATGAGTCTTAACATAAGAAAAATTGATATAGAAGCCAATACCTGGGGAGATCATAGCCCTATGATGCTGACATGGAAAGGCCAAAGGAAAAGACCTAGATGGACTTTAAATATGATGATTCTAAAAGACAAAGACCTTACACAAAAAATAGAGAAGGAATTGACCTTTTTCTTTAAAGAAAATAAAAAGGAAGATACCTAAATCCAAAATCGTTGGGATGCAATGAAAGCGTATGCAAGAGGTTTGATGATAGATTATGTAGGGAAAAGGAACTGTAAGAAAAAACAAGCCTTTAAAATATTAGAAAATGATCACAAGAAATGGGAGCAAGAACTACAAAGATTTCCAGAGAGGATAGATATTAAAATGAGAATGGACTTAACTAAATACAAAATGGCTCTAATTGAAAAGAAAGAGTTAGCACAAAAAATCAAAGGGGCAAAGCAGAATTATTTTGAAAATGCTAATAAACCAGGTAGATGGTTAGCCTATAAACTTAAAAAAGAGAAAGAAAATCGTAGAATTGTGCAATTAGAGGACAATAAGGGCTTGATCCAATTCACGAGTGAAGGGGAGAAAAGAATTGTTCAGAATTTTTAAACGCAACTATAATTCCAAAGAGGAAGCCTACAGAAAAGGTGATAAAATGCTGTACAATCAGGCCAGAAATGCACTAACAAGGGAGAACAGAGCAGCAAAAAGAAGCTCCTCTGAAAAGCTAAAGAATCAGTTTTCAGCAAATGAACCAGCAAACATGTGGAAAACTCTTAAAAATATCACCGGCTATGGCAAACCCCCTTCCCAGGCTGAAGGTAATCAACAACTGGCAGATGACCTGAATGAGTTTTACTGCAGGTTTGAAAGGAAACTACAGCCACCTATCTCCACAACCCCCATCTCAGACGCACCAACAACAGCCAAGCCTTCTACAACTGACCCCATCCCATTGGGTTCACAACCCCTAGGGATCACAGAAAAAGAACTGCAGGACCTATTTCACAGACAAAAGCCAGGAAAAGCTCCAGGCCCAGACAAGATAACTCCTTCTTGCTTAATAGTCTGTGCTGACCAATTGGCCCCCATCTTCACCCATATTTTCAATAAATCACTAGAGATGTGCTATGTTCCTTCTTGCTTCAAACGCTCTACCATCATCCCAGTGCCGAAGAAGCCCACCACCATCAAGGAACTGAATGACTACAGACCAGTTGCTTTAACATCTGTAGTCATGAAAACCTTTGAAAGGCTAGTGCTTTCCTACTTGAAAACCATCATGGATCCACTGTTAGACCCCTTGCAATTTGCATACCGAGCAAATAGATCAACAGATGATGCTGTTAATATGGCTCTGCACTACATCCTACAACATCTTGAGTCTCCAAAGACCTATGCAAGGATCCTCTTTGTAGACTTTAGTTCAGCATTCAATACCATCATTCCAGACACTCTTCTAACTAAGCTAAACCAGCTACAGGTACCGGAACAGACTTGTAAGTGGATCACAAGCTTCCTAACAAACAGGAAGCAGCAGGTGAAGCTAAGCAAGATCACATCAAATACCTGTACAATTAGCACAGGGGCCCCCCAAGGCTGTGTGCTCTCCCCACTTCTCTTCTCTCTGTATACCAATGACTGCATCTCCAACAATCCATCTGTCAAGCTACTGAAGTTCGCAGATGACACAGCAGTGATTGGTCTCATTCAAGACAATGACGAATCCGCATATAGACGAGAGGTCGAACCTTGGTTGCCTTGTGGTGCAACCAAAACAATCTGGAACTGAACACGCTCAAAACCATAGAAATGGTGGTAGACATTAGGAGAAACCCTTCCATACTTCCACCTCTCACAATACTAGACAACACAGTATCAACAGTAGAAACCTTCAAATTTCTAGGTTCTATCATATCGCAAGATCTAAAATGAACAGCTAACATCAAAAACATCATTAAAAAAGGACAACAAAGAATGTTCTTTCTGCGCCAACTCAGTAAGCTCAAACTGCCCAAGGAGCTGCTGATTCAGTTCTACAGAGGAATTATTGAGTCTGTCATTTGCACCTCTATAACTGTCTGGTTCGGTTCTGCAACCCAACAAGAAAGACACAGACTTCAGAGGATAATTAGAACTGCAGAAAAAATAATTGCTACCAACCTGCCTTCCATTGAGGACCTGTATACTGCACGAATCAAGAAGAGGGCCGTGAAAATATTTACAGATCCCTCACATCCTGGACATTAACTGTTTCAACTCCTACCCTCAAAACGATGCTATAGAGCACTGCACACCAGAACAACTAGACACAAGAACAGTTTTTATTTATTTATTTTATTTATTTATTTATTTGTTCAGACTTTTATACCGCCCTATCTTCCTAGGGAAAAGAATCCGGAAATTCAGTTTTGGAATTTCACTCATCATGTGCCAGTTTCCTCATGCTAGTAAAGAACTCTGGAAAACAATGGCTTCTGAGTTTTTTTTATGCAGAAGAGGTTTTTCTGGAACCTTGACATTATTCCAAAATTCCTAACTTTCTTTTGCTAACGGTACCCTCTCCTCCGCTCAGAGGGGGCCCATTAGGTGGGTGCTGGGCCCCAGCCTCCGCAACCTCCACAGCGGTGCAAAGACCCAGCGAAGATGGAAGAGCAGCAAGCTGAAAGCGTGGATGTAGCACAGAAGCTTGAATCTAAAGATTTAGTTGAAATCACCTACTTCCCATCGGAAGATATGACTCAAAAACCCGAAGTGGTAGAGCCTGCTTGTCAGCTTGGAGCACGGCCCAAAGACTCCGATTCATGGGTAAGCTGTCGTTCGGGAGAAAACATTTCTCGGGGCGGAATGGAGAGCCCCCTCCCTCTTCTCAACCTCACTGGAGGACAGTAAAACCCGGAGAATCGGGAGAGTTACTGGATTGGGACTTGAGAAACCCCCTGAAATCCCAGTCCCTATTAGACCTCCCTTGAGCGTTTGGAAATGAGGCCTCGTATAAGCTCAGCCCACCCACCTCGAGAGCCTTTAGCTCAGCCTAAATTCACCTTCCCTCCCATCAGAGAGGGAGAAATTACTGAAGCTCAAAGCCATTCCGATGAACGCAGGAGGACCTCCCTTCCCTCCTTCAGACGGCAGGGAGTTCAGGCAGCACCAGGGACTTGGGGGGAATCGCAACTCCCCCCTCCAATTGACTTTTCCCACCAACAGAGGACTACGCTGCCTCCAGCTGCTTCTATTCCTCCTGGTTGGGCATTTTATCCTGGACAAGGGTGGATCCAATGCCAATGGCAACCAGCCAGTTCAGCACCTTTCTTTCCTGGGGGCCCCAGGCCGATTTTTGCCCCGTCAACTGAAGCATTTCAAGGACTTCCTTCTCAGCAGCCAGGGGGAATTCCACCATGTTTTGACAGATTGCTGGGTGCCATAATTAATTACCTAATCCACTGAAATTAAATGATGTTCCTAATGTAATACTCAGATTTAAGAAGTGTTTATCAAGGTGCCGCAAACACAAAAAAATTATTTTGTTCTGCTGCATCTGTTAAGCTTTCCCTTTGTAGAAAAGCCGCTTCGAATGAAAGAAATTGATTTTTATCTTAGCCATAACATGAGTACTTTTTCCCGAAGGCCATCACTCTGCTAAACAATTAATTCCCTCAACACTGTCAAACTATTTACTAAATCTGCACTACTATTAATCTTCTCATCGTTCCCATCACCAATCTCTTTCCACTTATGACTGTATGACTGTAACTTTGTTGCTGGCAATCCTTATGATTTATATTGATATATTGACCATCATTTGTGTTGTAAATGTTGTACCTTGATGAACGTATCTTTTCTTTTATGTACACTGAGAGCATATGCACCAAGACAAATTCCTTGTGTGTCCAATCACATTTGGCCAATAAAAATTCTGTTCTATTCTATTCTATTCTATTCTAATGAGAAAGAGGGAATTGATAAGGAAAAAGTGAAACAATATTTGAATAAAGTAAGTTTACCCCAGATTCCTAAAGATACTGAAGTTATGTTGGAGGGAAATATTACAATGATGGAATTAATGCAAGCACTCAAAAAAAAAAAAAAAAAAAAGGAAAAGCTCCAGGCCCAGATGGACTGCCAGTTGAATACTGTGTGACTTTTCAAGAACAACTGGGTCTCTCATTTTTAGAGGTTATGAATGAAGTGATCCAAAAAGGGAAAATACCCGAGACCTGGACAGAGGCCTACATTACTCTCATTCCGAAAGAGGACTCTGACTTAAATCAAATTAAAAATTATAGACCTATATCCCTGTTAAATTCAGATTTCAATTTTTTTGCTTTAATACTAGCAGAATGTCTTAAAAGATATTCGAATGAATTTATACATTCTGATCAAAATGGATTTCTGCCTAAAAGACAAATTAAAAAAAACAACAGTGTGTCATCTGGGTATAAAATTCTCTGTGTCTTAGCAATTAAATTTATCACCATATTCATTTCTTACATTCGTTCTTATATTAATATTAAATAATAATAATAATACTGATAAAATAACCTAAACATTTCTCTTCTTTACTTATCTATTTTTACAATACATTGCTTTCATATTTATTCTCTAACCATTGATAAAATAACTCCCATATATTATAATAATCTGATTCTTCCTTTTCTTGAATTGCAAGTGTTAATCTGTTCATTTCTGCATATTCTAATATTTTCTTAATCACTTTTTCATCTATAGCAGTGGTAGTCAACCAGGTCTCTTCCGCCCACTAGTGGGTGTTCCAGCTTTCATGGTGGGCGGTAGGGGTTTTGTCCGATACTGAAGCACTTTCCTTTTTTAAATTTAATTGACTTTTTAAAAAAATTCATAGCATTATTTAAAAACATTTTCATTAGGTTTTCATAAAATTCCCTGTGACAATTTAAATTTCTGAAAATATACTATTTGTATCGCCCACGCATAAGTTTAGTTCACGTTACGTAAGTGAAACTAAATGGTACTATAGTGCGGCTGTAAACAAAAGAGCCTCGTCCCAGAATAGAAAGCGCATCTTCCCCCACACCAGCCAGCTGTAACAGGCAAGCAGAGCTAGTAGCAGGCACCCACCCGCAACCCAATCCACGATGCGCGAGAGGCATGCACAAATACACGGTGCATTACTGTGGAACCGGTGGGCAGTTAGAAATTTTACTACTAACAGAGATACAAAAGTGGGCAGTAGGTATAAAAAAGTTGACTACCCCTGATCTATAGGAATCTCTTCACTCTTCCAATTTTGTGCAAATACAATTCTAGCTGAGCAGTGGTGGGTTGCTAGTGGTACTCCCTGGTTCCTGTGAACCAGTACTAAACATTTTGAGTAGTTCGGAGAACCGGTAAATGCCACCTCTGCCTGGCCCCGCCCCCAATCTATTGCTGCCTCCTGACTCCCAGCTGATCAGCTAGAAAGAAAAAATCAGGGTTCGCTTCTCAGCCAGGAGATCTAGCCCCTGAGCCACTACGTCCCTTTGAATTTTGAAATACAGTTCCTTATTTGCAGTTCCTTATTTATCTCCAGGAGTGAAACTCCACTCCTTTCATTTTTTAATTGTTTACTGTTCTCTTCTGCTCACTCTACTACTCCCGATGTCAGAATGCCACCAATTATTCAAAATAGTCTTTCTCTATTGGAGACTCACTCAGTATCTTTAATCATTCCTCCAGTTGCTTCTTCACCAGTTTTCCAAGCTCGGCTAAATCCACGGTTCACGTTATGCCTGCTATACTGTCTTCTCTCCTTGCTTCCCTTTTCTTTAGCTGGCGTGTCACACCTCCAGGTCTGCCATTAAGGTAGGCTTCTTCCACATCAAGTTGGAGGTTCTCTTCTAGCACAGCTGGAAACTGCACCTTTCCTCACTGCCTCTGAGATTTCCTTCTATTGTTTGTCCCTCCAGGACAAAACCTTGCCTCTCACGGTCCCCGATTGCTAGAAATCCAGCACAGAGAACAGAGCTCTGTCGTTCTGAACCGCCACATACAACATCACCACTGGAAGCCGATTATCAAATATTCTAATGTTTCAAGTTACCAGTCCCCAGGTATAAACCCCTGACCAGTTGCAAGATAACTGCTTATAGCCTATATGCCCACATCCCCTGTGTTTCATTTCTTGCATATCTCTCACTATTGTTCCACCTTGCATTAGTAGAGTTTTCTAAATTTGTAATGATGTCACAGTGAATATGATGTTGCACACTTATAGACCCTTGATTCTTTATGCATATATCAGCTTTAAAATTCTCAACATTTCTTAAAAATATTGAGGATGTACTACTATTCTTTTGAGATTGGCTGATACTAGTATTTTGCATTTCCTCTGCAGGAATAGGAAAACCTTCCCAAACTTTTTCTCCTTTACCATCTGTGGGAAAATGTTGACAAATCCAACCCCTATTTCTATTAAGTATTTTAGCGTGAAGTTTCATATTACTTTCCCAAGATCCAATCTAATTCAATTTCATCTGACTACCTCATTTTAATAGCTTCTTGCATGGTTCTAATGAATTGCACCTCTTCTTTCTGTTTTCCAGTTACATTCCATATCTCAATTCAAAATACTGCTAATGGGTCAGTACCGTGGGCTTATATACCCATTCCATAGGTTCTATTGACTATCCTTTGAGTAACATCCTTTATAAGTATACAATGTTATACTTGTTATTATTACAATCAGGATTTACCCCATTTTTAATCAATTCTATATCTGTTCGGTTCAACTCCTCCAAGTTCCTTTAGCATGCCATCCGCTGGTCATCCATAGAACATTTGACCACCCAGGACACGGAGCAGTCAGGTTCCATTTCCACCGTTCTGCATTTACTTTCTCTGTTAGTGATAGAAGAGCACATATTTATTTATGATAACTAACATACGATCTGGCATATTTGAAAGGTTACATTCTTTGAGTCAAACATTATTGTCTATAGAGTTTGGGACTCAAGTTTCAGGTAGATGGAATGTATTACCCTTATAAAAATGTATATTGACACTATTCTCCAATACCAAGTCATTCTACCAAATCTTTCCAATCTATTTTCCTCTAATTACAATACTACTAAACCCCAATATTATGGTGTTAAAATTCTCTTCTAGCAATAGATTTTTACACATTTAATCTACCCAGTTTTCCACTATTACAAGCACAAACTGGTCCACAATCACAACAATGATAATAACAGCAATATTCAGTGATACTGTTACAATCACAAAACCAATACATCCTGTAGAGTGCGAAGTTCCACAGCTTCTTTTGGGACCTTCAGAGGGAATAACATAGGCCACCACTCAGGCCAAAAAAACCAAAAAGCTACTACTCCTGCAATGAGAAAAATCAGAAACAAAACCCATCCAGACCACAATGACCACATAAGTTTTTGGTAATTTTTATTCTCAGACAGTCTTCTCCAGGAAACACTTTCTATGCCCTTGGTTCATCCACTGGGCCTTTCATTCTCATGTAATGAGTCCACCCTTTTTCCTTTTTTTTTTTTTTTTTTTGGATTGCTATTTCAGCCATCAGGAGGACTTGGTAGGGCCCATCCCAGGCTGGGCTAAGTTTTTCCTCAAATCAGCATTTGTCTTCCATATATTTCTCTGGTTCCTACTTTCTCTGACTCCCTTTTCTTATAACATTATACATTCAGTTTCTTCTGCCACTGCCATCTTGGCTTCCAAGTCAGCTATTGATAAATTCACAAGTCTGTGCAGACCAACTTAAAGATAACTTTCTAGCTTCTACCAAAACTCCTTCTCTTCCTTCTACTATTGCATATCCATTCCTTTGCTTCCCTTCTATCACTCGAGGAGACCCGTCTGTAAACAAATTAGCTCTTTCTCCCAAGGGAACATCCATTAAATCAGGTCTAACTCTAATCTATAATTCAATTACTTCAATACAATAATGTTCAATATCTGATCCTCCTTCTAAATATCCTCTTAAAAACTGAGCTGGATTCAAACTAATATAAGTGGATAATACTAAATCATTTTGTTCCATAATTATACTCTCATATTTTAAATCCTTGAATGGGTCAGCCATTGACTAGCTTTTTGATTTAAGATTGCCCTCACTTGAGGAGGGTTGCTAACTAATGGTGGGTTTCAAAATTTTTTACTACCAGTTCCGTGGGCATAGCTTGTTTGGTGGGTGTGGCTTGGTGGTCATGTGACTGGGTGGGAGTGGCTTAGTGGCCATGTGACTAGGTGGGCATGGCTGGTTGGTCATGTGACCAGGGGGGCATGCTGGGTGTTTTCAAGTATGTTTTTCATGGGAAGCTGACTCTCTTGTTATTCCATGTAATAATTTACCGAAAAAGCTCTGTGTGATTTCAGAGATATGAGTATACCTTCAATTGCTACTAGTTAGTAAATATCCAGCACAAACTTGATTTTGTAAGTAAATCACCAATCCACTCTAAAATCTATGGTCAATCTTGGTATAGACTCAGAAATTACTATTCCGGTACAGTTGAGAAAAAGTCTCAAAACCAGCATATCACAAGCATTATTTCATTTTGTAAAGCTGCTTTCAGAGTAAATATGGAGTGCTGCATAATTCTTCCCCAGAAAACACTTTTACAAAACACTAAAGATAGGACACATCCGCACAATCTGAATTTCCACTCACCAATCCCCTACAAAGCAGCTGGAAAGCAAATTTTGTCTTCATTTCTTCTGATTTTGAATTCACCAGTCACATCTATGAGCCAATCAGTCCTTTCTAACTAACCAATAGCAGAAGACAAAACCAGAAGCAAACATTCCTTCACCCCCAGAAACCATAATGAATTAATATACACACACTATTCTATGTGCAATTATCTGGTGATTTGCCAAAAATTTTAAGAGGCTGCTATTATAAAAAACTATTGCAAGAACAAGACAATTGTTTGCTCTTTTTTGTTTTATTTTAAAAGCAATGAAAGGTTTCCCAACTGCCTTGCTAACATTCCTCTGTTGCATTCAAAAGCTCTTGTGAATTGGGAAATCTTAGCATGTTGATAGTTTTATAATTAGGCATTTTTCTCAAATGTGACCATGGTTGTTGCCTATTGCTGTGGTAGCAATTGTGAAAGGGTGAAGGAAAGAAGGAGATGTGTTCTATCTATGAAGGGAGAGGTTATGTGAACAGGATACTGCATCTTTATAGGGTGTATGCAAACCCCAGAAAATGGCAAGAGTTTCAGCTGCCTTTCCAGAAAGTTTGCAGAAACTCAAGGGGAAATGAATTTTGTTATAGTTTCCCATAAAACAGAGTAGAATTTGACAACTCCCAAACGAGACAATACAGTGAACAGATCTTGACAATAGTTTAAAGCCATGTAAAAAAAAACCTAGGGATAATGCCATCTCCAGCATTTCTAGGACTTTTCCAGATTAAAACATAGAAAACTAGTGACGTTCTCATCTAGCACTGAACCTGACACATTACTGATTATTTTTCTTTATGCAGAATTTTTCATCTCACAAAAAACCATTTTAAGGATATAACACAAGTAAATATGTGTATACATGAACACAGTACCATACATCCAAATCAACAATGGGTAATCCAAGTATTTTTTTACATGACAGATCTGCTAAGTAACCCAGTTTTTAGCATTTTACCTTATGCATTCTTTTAGGGTCATAACTGTATCTAATATGCAGTAGTTCATAAAAGGCATATGAAGGTATCCCAGAGCTCCCAAGAAGTTTTCCTGCATGGCTTTTGCCACGGTAGGCATTAGCAGTGGCGGAGGGGCATCCCAGAACTCCCAGGGAGTTTTCCTGCATGGCTTTTGCGGCGGCAGGGATCAGCGGTGGTGGGGCATCCTGAAAATCCAGAGACGTTTTACAGCATGGATATATAATATACGAGAAGTCTTGGGCAAAGTTCTTCCAAAGTTCGCCCATGTCTTCTTCTTGGCCTCATTTCACAGCGCAAACATACACAGTCACACATGGCACACACACTTCATGGTGCACGTGTTTGCTCACACATGTTAAGACCAAGAAGGAGGAGAAGACTTGGCCAAACTTTGGAAGAACTTTGCCCAAGACTTCTCGTATATTCAGAGGCTAGCCTATACCTCTCCCAACGATGAGTTTGGTGGTGATCTAAGGAAACATCTTTCAGCTCTTTAAGAGTCCCAAGAAGCTAAGAACAAAAGTAGCAGTGGCGAGGGCGACAGGGGCGTGTGACATGTCCCTCCACAGTCCCCTCCCTGATAACAGCCAGGGCTTCGCTTCTGCCACTTTTCCTCAGAGGTGTGGTGTCTGCCTCCCTTCACACTTCTTGTGGAGGGACACAAACACAAACACACACACACACTGTCATCTGTCATCCCCGCTGCTGCTACTTTTGCTCTCAGCTTCTGGTGCTCTTAAAGTCGATTGGCAGCACCTATTTTCCTCAGAGGGGTGGTGTCTGCCTCCCTTCTCATGAGGTGCACATGTGCAGCAGCCCTGGGACGTCCGCTCACCCTCCCGCAGCACTGCTGCTGTCCTTCTCAGCCCCAGTGCAACAGCTCCATTTCCACTGGTGATCCGGTTGAGAACAGGTAGTAAAGGTAAGTAAAGCCCCACCCCTTGGTTAAAGTGAACAGAAAAACCACAGCTCCCCTTTTCTGCTTCTCTCTCTCCCTTCTTCAAGGCAGAAAGTCCTTGAATAAAAAAAATGAATCAGCGAAAGAGAATACAGGAAAAAATATTTAAAAGGCTACACAGAAATCTCACCCCCTTTCTCCACTCAGCATCCTTTCAACAAAATAATGTCCTCTGTTTCTCTCTCTCTCTCTCTCTCTTCAGTAAATCACACACATTTTTCCATGAATTTCTCTTCCACATCCTCCGTGGAATCTTTCTTTTCCTTGCAAACATTGCTATTGCCTTTCCACTTACTTCACAACAACAATAAAAACTTACAACTTACTATTTCTTTGTAAGAAAGGGAATCAAAGCACTTAGTCTGGGGTGGGGGGTCAACACACAGGCATTCACATTCACGCCAACTTTTTACCATCAACATGCTCACACATTTGTACTGCAGTCAGACTGCTTGTTTGGATATTTCACATACAGTACAAAAATTTCATTTCATTCTTTCTCCATGTAAACTAATCATTATAATTATTTCAGGGAGTTTTTCACAAGTCAATAAGCTCCATTTTCCAAATCTTTTTGAATAACTTTTTGTGTATTATTATTAGAGGGTCTCATCTTCCTTCCAGGTGTTGGAAGTAACTACACAGAGACACATACCATCAAACAATATTTCCAGACCTTTAATGTTTGTCTTTAATGTTTATTTAATTTTAATTTTTCCCTTTAAATCTCCACTTTTTCTTTCCTTGGACAACCTGCGGCTTGTTCTCAGTGGGAAAACTCAAGAATTTATTCAAAAAAAAAACATGATTGGGAGACCTAACCACTGCCTACATGTTTCCCAAGCTTTAAGCACAAGCTGAGAAGCCCACACAATTCTCTGGCTGGCCGAACATGTCACAATTTCCGTTTTGTTCTGAGCTGCAGCTGCCCAATTGGGGCTATACACAGGTAAAGGATTGTCCCCCCCCCCAATTCAATTCCGTTCAATTCTGCATGCAATTATAGAGCAAGAGTGTCAATTCAATTTCATTGAGGGCTGCATCAGGACTGTGGTTGACTTCGGAGGGCTGTGGTGGCCATGGTTGTGGCCAACTCTCACTGCTACTGTGCTGGCTCTCCTTAGCCATTTTGCTCATGGTGTATGCGGGAGGGCGAAGTGTGTGGGTCAGAGGGAGGCCCACTCCTTCTCCATGCAAGAAGACCCAGCTTTGTAACCAAAGCATCCTCAGTGATAGAAGGAGAGACCACCACAAGAAGTAAGGAGGAGGGCACAAGGGAATGGCAAAAGGCAGCAGGGCTGCTGGTGACCAAGTGCTAAGGTAGGATTTACCTCAGACTCTCACTCTCTCTCATTATAATCTCCTTCTTTCCTTCCTTCCTTTTTCCCTTTTCTTCTTTTTCCTTCATTCTTTATTCTTCTTTCTTTCTTCTTCCTTCCCCTTTCCTTCTTTTTCCTTGCTTGCTCTCTTCCCCTCTTTCCTTCTTTTTCTTTCTCTTTCCTGTCCTTCTTGGATGCTCAAATGCAAAAGGGGAAACATTTCTTGATGCCTCCTTGCCTTGTGCAAGCGCCACTTTTGCTAGTAGCTTGTGGCCACTTATAAGATTGAGAACAAACCAGGCTCAGTTTATCCCATGGTTGCATTTTGTGGGGGCGTCCACAGACAACAGTATAGCAAAACTGCCAAAATGATGGCCCTAATAGTTGATCAGAGCTCCTCTGTTTTTTATATGCAACAGCTTTAGTGTTTAATAACGGGGTAAATTAGTTGCTTTTCTATATACATAATCCTTAAAAGGGCTCTCCTGTAGGCACTCTGCCATGGTCTAATTCAGACTGGAAATATAGCAAAGGAAAATATTTTTCCCCACTTGCTTTGTCCTCTTTTCCCCATTGGAAATAGCTGTTCACAACACACAAGGAGGAGATACTTTCCTAAGAACTCACAATTCAAAAATACCAATGTGTCATTCGTTAAGTGCATATTTATTTATTTATTTATTTATTTATTTATTTATTTTGTCACAACAGTATATATAAGCATAAGCATGAAAATAACTATATAATATATAAGCATATATATAAGCATAAGTATGTAATAACTATATTAATTGGATATAATGAAAGGAAACAATAGGACAGAAACGGTAGGCACGTTTGTGCTCTTATGCATGCCCCTTATCACCTTATATCAAGGTGAGGAAGGCTATGGGGGGGGGCTTAGTGATAGAACAGGTCCTCAACCCACTAACCCACTGCAACCCACTAAGATATTTCATGCTTCTCCCTCCCTTCCTGCCACAAGGACTCTCTTACCTTGCAAACATCTGTATCCTCTCTGCTGCTGTTTCTTTGCCTTTGAGAAAGATGACCCCCATCCTGTTAAAGATCTTGGAGTTTTCATATCAAATGATCTAAGTGCCAAAGACCACTTTGTAACTACATTGCAAAAAAGGCCTTAAAAGTTATAAACCTAATCTTGCGTAGCTTCTTCTCCAAAAACACTACACTACTAACCAGAGCATATAAAACATTTGCTAGACCAATTCTTGAATACAGCTTGACTGTTTGGAACCCATACCACATTTCTGACATCAATACAGTTGAATGTGTCCAGAAATATTTTACAAGAAGAGTTCTCCACTCCTGAATACAACAAAATACCTTATGCTACCAGACTTGAAATCCTGGGTTTAGAAAATTTAGAACTACGCCGCCTTCAACATGACCTGAGCTTAACTCATAGAATCATTTATTACAATGTCCTTCCTGTTGAAGACTACTTCAGCTTCAATTGCAACAATACACGAGCACACTATAGATTCAAGCTTAATATGAACCGTTCCAATCTTGATTGCAGAAAATATGACTTGTGTAATAGAGTGGTTAATGCTTGGAATACACTACCTGACTCTGTGGTCTCTTCCCAAAATCCCCAAAGCTTCAACCAAAAACTATCTACCACTGACCTCACCCCATTCCTAAGAGGTCTGTAAGGGGCATGCATAAGAACACAAACGTGCCTACCATTCCTGTCCTATTGTTTCCTTTCGTTATATCCAATTAATATAGTCATTACATACTCATATATATGCTTATACAGATATACATATATTATATATGCTTATTCCTTCTTCTACAGAGGAATTATTGAGTCTGTCATTTGCACCTCTATAACTGTCTGGTTCGGTTCTGCAACCCAACAAGAAAAACACAGACTTCAGAGGATAATTAGAACTGCAGAAAAAATAATTGCTACCAACCTGCCTTCCATTGAGGACCTGTATACTGCACGAATCAAGAAGAGGGCCGTGAAAATATTTGCAGATCCCTCGCATCCTGGACATAAACTGTTTCAACTCCTACCCTCAAAACGACGCTATAGAGCACTGCACATGACAACTAGACACAAGAACAGTTTTTTCCCGAAGGCCATCACTCTGCTAAACAAATAATTCCCTCAACACTGTCAGACTATTTACTGAATCTGCACTACTATTAATCGTTTCATAGTTCCCATCACCAATCTCTTTCCACTTATGACTGTATGACTATAACTTTGTTGCTGGCAATCCTTATGATTTATATTGATATATTGACCATCAATTGTGTTGTAAATGTTGTACCTTGATGAACGTATCTTTTCTTTTATGTACACTGAGAGCATATGCATCAAGACAAATTCCTTGTGTGTCCAATCACACTTGGCCAATAAAATTCTATTCTATTCTATTCTATTATATATTGTACAATTATTTCATGCTTATGCTTATATATACTGTGTGACAAATAAATAAATAAATAAATAAATAAATAAATAAATAAATAAAAATAAAAATAAAAATAAAAATAAAAATAAAAATAAAAATAAAAATAAAAGGGAGAGGACAGTTGGCTTGGAAATGTTTTTCATGCCACGAATGGACATTTCTGGGTGTTATAATATCATGCAGGTTCAGGCACCCATTCTCTTTTGCAGAGAGTCAGGGACCCAAAAACTTTCATTCTCAGTGCAAAAAGTGTTTGCCGCTCTCATGCTCCTCCCCCCACCAACTACTTTCTACTTAACTACTTAATGAGGCCTCCTTGGCCCACTGACTATGCTTGAATGCAAATGGGGCAAGGCAGAGATTAAGAGAGAGAGAGAAAGAGAAAAATCTAATGCAACCTCTGTTTGTGTGTGTGTGTGTGTGTGTGTGTGTGTGTGTGTGTGTGTGTGTGTGAAAGAGAGAGTGATCCGTGCTTCAGCCAGGCACTCAAGCTGCTGGCAGTGGCGGGGGCGGCAGGAGCCACCTGAGCAGCAAGGCAGTAGGGACAGAGGACGACGCAAGGGGGGCCATGGAGCTTCCCCCCACGCCTCACACCAGCTTACCTGAGCATCCCACCAGCCAGGCACTGAAACACCACAGCTGCCACCAGAGAGAGAAAGAGAGAGAGAGAAAGGGGGCTCTCCGAACTCTGTATGTATGTAGAGAGAGAGAGAGAGAGTGCTTCAGTTGGGGCATTCAAGCTACTGCTGGTGGCTGCAGCCACGTAAGCAGCTATGATTTCCTCCTCCCCAACCAGCCAGCCCTGCCTGACCTGCTCCCTGCCTGGCCAGCCGGCTGAAGCAAAGCCTTACCATTCTTCTTGTCATCATCGCCCCACTCTTGCAGCATCAGGCTCCATGGGACAGGGTTATTCCTGCCCTGGTGTGGCAAACTCTGGAAGGCTAGATGGAGGTGTGAAGGGCCAGCCCCCACAGTGTCTCCATGCTCAGTTGAAGGCTTTGTTCAGCCTTCAAACTGTAAGGCCAGCTGTGGAATCGGAATTGGCTGGGTGCAGGAACCAACACCATCTGTGGCCCTAGTGCACTGCTTGCTTGTGTGTGTCAGTCTTACTGTTTGAAGGCAGTGCTCCAGGGCCATGGACGGCATTGATTCCTGTGCCCGACCAATTCTGATTGTGGGCTGGACCAAAGTGACACAGGCCGGACCCTTATACTTTCCAGGATGGCCACGTGGGCCAGATCCAGCTTCATCGCAAGCCAGATTCAGCCTCCAGGCCTTGAATTTGACACCCCTGTTATAGAAGCACATCAAAGAATTCTGAACATCACATCAAATTGGTCAAGTCTTCCCATTTAGACAAGCTTCACCCTTTTATTATTATTAAGAGCTGCATTGGCCCAGTGGTTAGAATGCAGTACTGCAGACTACTTCTGCTGATCACTGGCTTCCAGCAGTTTTTCACTGGCTCACCAGCTCAAGGTTGATTCAGCCATTCATCCTTCCGAGGTCAGTAAAATGAGGACCTACATTGTTGGAGGAAATATGCTGACTCTGTAAACTGCTTAGAGAGTGCTGTAAAGCACTGTGAAGTGGTATATAACTCTGAGTGCTATTGCCTGCTAAAACCCAAGTAGGAAAAATAATAAACCTTTTCTTCATTACTCTTAGTTCTGGTTTTCTGGTATATGCCCAGTATTTCAACATTACTTCCCATGGACTATTTGGCAAGTGTACTTCTCTTTTCTTTCACTATATAGTCCACCAAATTTCTCCACATGTAATAGTCTGTACTTCCAAATTTGGGGCAATAAATATTCTCTAGTCAAATTCAACATCTGGTATATTGTTTCCAGACTGATCCATCCCACCCTGCCAACATTTGTCCAGAGGGACTATCTAGAGGAATTCTAATGTTAGTAACATCAGGATTCTTCTCCCACTCACCCTTGCTAGTTTTATTTCCAAGGTTGGTTTTCCCCTGTATATGAGACCCCCAACACACGCAGTATACATATTTCTGGGGACCTGGGGACTCCTAATAATTTACATATCGTGTCAACCAGATCTCACCCACATACCAGTCCACTGCCTAAGTGAGTCCACCCATGAAGTGAGAATTAAGTCCAGTATGGCTGGGGCTTTCAGTGATGTCACCGCTCCTGTTGGGCGCTCTAACAGGGCGCTCCGCGTTAGAAGATTGTAAAAGTCAGTGAAACAGCATAAATCACTGTTCACTGACCTTAGCATACCCCTTGGGCAAAAGGGGGTGTGCAGAGCTGTGGGGGAGTGATAGATCTCTCCAGGGGGTTTGCTCTTGAGAGCAGATTCCTGGATTTGAGATCCCGCTGAGCCTTACTGTACTCCGGCTTCAAACACACTCCTGTTTTGTCAGGAAAAGGGAGTAGGGGTCACTTCTGCTCAAAAGGACTTGTCAAATGGATTGATTTTCTAAGCAGACAGGGAATTTCACAAGCGTTCGATCTTTGAAGTAGAAACAGCACGCAAGTATCCTGACTTCCCCTTTTGAAATTGGAAACTTTTCTTTGTCTCTGCTTAATTGACTTTTAAAATGGCGTCTGAAAGCGAAAGTGAATTATTTAGTACAACAAAGTAGCGCTATTTGTGGATTGTTATAAACGGAGCTCTCCTATACTGAAAGGAGTAAAGGAAAGTTTTTAAGTTTAAATTCTTGACTCTTTTGAAGATAGAATGACGGCTAAACCATTAAAGCCCTCTGGAAGAAGGGGATCTGAAGCAAATCTTGAGGATATACTTAAAGAACAATTAAAACTTTCTGAAGAGAGGCAAAAGGAGATGATGGAAAAATTTAATGGAGAAATAAGGGAACAGATGAAGGAGAATAATGAAAAAATAAGAGAAGATATTTTGCTGGCTTTTCAAGGTTTGTCTAAAAATGTTGAGGGATTGGAAGAAGAGATGCAACAGATTTCTCAGTCAAATAAGCACTTAGAAGATAAAATGCAAGGTATTCAGACAAAAGTGGATGAAAATAAAGATCAGGTTGTGATATTGCAGTACAAACTTATGGAAGGAGCTCTTAGAATCCGTGGTCTGCAGGAACAGAGAGGAGAGGACCTAAGAAAAATCATATCAGAAGCATTGGCTGAATTTATTGAAGTGGAACCCCAAGAGGTAGCTTATCAAATTGATAAAATATATAGAGTTAATTCTTGGATCGCAAGACAGAGAAAGCTTCCTCAGGACATTGTGGTTTATTTTGTGAAAAGAACTATGAGAAATCAGATTTTGCAAGCTGCATATCAGACAACTTTGAAAATTGGAGAACAGGAGCTGAAGGTCCTGAAAGAGATTCCTTCCGAGATGTTAAGAGACAGGAAGGAGTTTGTTTTTTTTACACAAGAACTTAAAAAACACCGGATTCATTTTAGATGGGAGGTGCCAGTTGGTCTGAATGTATTTTATCAAGGAAGGAGATATAGAATTGACACTGTCTTAAAGGCAAAGGATTTTCTTTTTACAGTCTTGAAAGTTGAAATAGAAGTGATAGAAAAACTTCAAGAGATCCAAGAAGGCGTGGTGACCCAAGAGGCTTCATTGCTGCCAGCATCAGAGGAGCCACAAGAGCAAAGGGTGACAAGAGGAGCTCTTAAACATAAAGAAGAGCAACAGCTTCAAAGTAAAAGTCAGGACCCCAGAATGGAAGCTGTGGGAGGAGCTAGACGGAAGATACCAGAGGAGGATCTTCTGTTGTCTGCTTCAAAGCTTCAGGAGGCCAGTAATGGCAAATAGAATTTTGTCATGGAATGTTAATGGCTTGAATTCAGCTCAGAAAAGAAGGAAAATATTTCACTACTTGAAACAATTTAAAAATGATGTGATTTGCCTGCAAGAGACACATATCAAATTATTATTATTTCACTGATACCAAAAGAGGAGCAAGATTGCTCTAAACCCGGGAATTATAGGCCAATCTCACTTTTAAATAATGATTATAAGATTTTTGTTAAAATAATAGCAAATAGATTAATATTAGTTTTACAACAAAGAATTCATACTGATCAATCCGGTTTTATAAAAGGGAGGCAGATGAGGAATAATGTTAGACAGATTATTAATATATTGGAATATTTGGAAAAGAAGAATACTTCAGCTACTGTCCCTCCTTTCTCTTTCTTTTTTTCTCTCCCCTCCCCTCTCCCCACTCTCTTTCTCTCTGATTCTCTCTCCTCGCTCTTTCTCTCCCCCTTCTCTTTCTTTCTCTCTCTCTCTCCCCCTCTTTCTCTTCCCCCCTCTCTCCCCCTTTCTCTCTCTCCCCATCTCTTTCTCTCCCCCCCTCTTTCTCTCTCTCCCACTAATTCTGTCATCTCTTTCTCTCCTCTTCTCTTTCTTTCTCTCTCTCTCCTCTCTTTCTCCCCTCTCCCACTCTCTTTCTCTCTGATTCTCTCTCCTCGCTCTTTCTCTCCCCTTCTCTTTCTTTCTCTCTCTCTCCCCTCTCTCCCCTTCTCTTTCTCCCCTCTCTCTCTCTCCCATCTCTTTCTCTCCCCTCTTTCTCTCTCTCCCACTAATTCTGTCATCTCTTTCTCTCCTCTTCTCTTTCTTTCTCTCTCTCCCCTCTCTCTCTCTCTCCCCTCTCCCCTCTCTTTCTCTCTCTCCCCCTCTTTCTCTTTCATTTTCTTTCTCTTCCTCCTCTCTTTTTCTCTCTCTCCCCCTCTCTTTCTCTCTCTTTTTCTTCTCTCCCCCCTCTTTCTCTCTTTCTCCCCCTCTCTTTCTCTCTCTCTCTCCCACTCTTTCTCATGAGCCAGCCAGTGTCTTGAGGCTGGGAGGAAATCAAGCATCTCCCCGAGAGACCAAGGTGCAGGAGCACCAACAAGGGTTGGAAGAAACAGCCGCAAGATCCAGCTCCCGCTCTGGAATATGGACAGGTTGTTGGGTAGGTTGAATGCCACCACGTGTTTACTGGACCCGTGCCCCTCTTGGCTGGTGCTGGCCACTCGAGAGGTGACACGAGGCTGGCTCCAGGCGATTACGACCGCTTCTTTGGTGGAGGGTGTCTTCCCGGCCGCCTTGAAAGAGGCGGTGGTGAGGCCCCTCCTTAAGAAGCCGTCCCTGGACCCGGCTGTTTTAGGTAATTATCGTCCGGTCTCCAACCTTCGCTTCGCGGCGAAGGTTGTAGAGAGTATGGTGGCATATCAATTTCCCTTGCACCTGGATGAAACTGTCTATCTAGACCCGTTCCAGTCCGGTTTTCGGCCCGGTTACAGCACGGAGACGGCTTTGGTCGCGTTGGTGGATGATCTCTGGAGGCCAGGGATAGGGGTTGCTCCTCTGCCCTGGTCCTATTAGACCTCTCAGCGGCCTTGATACCATCGACCATGGTATCCTGCTGCGCGGTTGGAGGATTGGGAGTGGGAGGCACCGTTTATCGGTGGTTCTCCTCCTATCTCTCCGACCGGTCGCAGTCGGTGTTGACGGGGGCAGAGGTCGGCCCCAGGCGCCTCACTTGTGGGGTGCCGCAGGGTCGATCCTCTCGCCTTCTGTTTAACATCTACATGAAGCCGCTGGGTGAGATCATCAGTGGTTTCGGTGTGAAGTACCAGCTGTATGCGGATGACACCCAGCTGTACTTTTCTACACCGGAACACCCCAACGAAGCTCTCGAAGCGCTGTCCCGGTGCCTGGAGGCCGTACGGGTCTGGATGGGGAGAAATAGGCTCAAGCTCAATCCCTCCAAGACAGAGTGGCTGTGGATGGCGGCATCCCGGTACAGTCAGCTAAATCCGGCTGACCATCGGTGGCGAGTCATTGGGCCGGATGGAAGGGGCCCGCACCTAAGGCGTCCTCCTGGATGAACGGCTGTCTTTAGAAGATCATTTGACGGCCGTCTCCAGGAGAGCGTTCTACCAGGTTCGCCTGGTACGCCAGTTGCGCCCCTTTCTGGACCGGGATGCCCTATGCACGGTCACTCACGCACTCGTGACGTCTCGCCTGGATTACTGCAATGCTCTCTACATGGGGCTCCCCTTGAAGGGCATCCGGAGGCTGCAGTTAGTCCAGAATGCGGCTGCGCGGGTGATAGCTGGAGCCCCTCGTGGCTCCCGTATAACACCCATCCTGCGCAGACTGCACTGGCTACCTGTGGCTTTCCGGGTGCGCTTCAAGGTGCTGGTGACCACCTTTAAAGCGCTCCATGGCATTGGGCGGGGTACTTACGGGACCGCCTACTGCTGCGAATATCTCTCACCGCCCCGTGCGCTCTCACAGAGAGGGTCTCCTCAGGGTGCCGTCAGCGCGGCAATGTCGTCTGGCGACACCCAGGGGAAGGGCCTTCTCTGTGGGGGCCCCCACCCTCTGGAATGAACTACCCCCCGGACTTCGTCAGCTTTCGGACCTCCGGACCTTCCGCCGCGGGCTTAAAACATATTTATTTAACTGTGCAGGACTGAGCTAGATTTTAAATTACTGGTTTTAAATTGGGTTTTATTCTATATTTTTAATTCTAAATTAACGGGCTTTTTAGAATAAGTTTTTTAATTGTTTTTATATTGTATTTATATGTTTTTAAATGCCTGTACACCGCCCTGAGTCCTTCGGGAGATAGGGCGGTATATAAATTTGATCAATAAATAAAATAAATAAAATAAATAAATATGGAGCGAATCTCTATTTCCCCCCGCTTCCCTTGCCAGGCGAGGAGTGACTGGGAAGGGAGGGTGAGGGGCCGGGATAGCCACTGGTGGGTTCAGCCCAGGGGTGAAATCGCAAAATCGTTTTGGTGCATGTGTGTGAGGGAGGGAGGAAGTGATCGCGCACCCCCTGCCCACTCAAGCAGTGGCTTCCCTGCTCAGCCCCAACAAGCTATACATCCAAGGTGCCCACACCAGCATCTGGAGAGAAGCAGAGAAGAAATGCCACTGCTTGAATGGGGTGGGGGGAGCGAGGAGAACGGCGACTCAAGGAATAGGTCAGGTGGAGCTGGCTAATTCAGGGCTGCTCAGAAGCCGCCTTCATCTCTGCCAGAAGTTTGGGTGGCTCAGCTTCAGATCACTCACTCCCCACACACACGCACACACCAAAACAGAGGTTGGAGAGCTCTCTTGCTTGCTCATTCTCCAAGCGCCCCGTGCACAGCCCCTTTGAGGAAAGGGCATGCATGGCTGGGTGCATTTGGCTGCAGGAAGAGGCGCAAAGCAATGGGGTTTTGTTCACAACGGTATGCTTCGAGAGGGCAGGTGGACATATTCATTATAATTGTCACCTGCAGACATCCCGTGCCGCTTCAGGGAGAACTCGAGAGATGAGAGCTTGCAGGGAGGTGGACGCCAGATTGCCTCCCTGCAAGCTCTCCTCTTGAGGAGCCAGACCCAAGCTTCCCATGTTGCTTCATGGAGACTTCGAGAGATGAGAGCTTGCAGGGAGGCAATCAAGCATCCGCCTCCCTGCAAGCTCTCGTCTCTCAAGGAGCCCGACCAGCCATCTCAAGCACTTCATCTCACTTGTGCCGTCCCCTCCCTGCCGCTGCAACAGCACCATTATTTCATTCCGGACAGCGAGGAATGAAATAATGGTGCTGGGTGGTGGTTTTTGTTTTGTTTTTTTTGTCTTTTTGTGCATTGCACATTCCACCCCAGGGCACAGATTTCCAGCCACCATGGCTGGACCCAAAGATGGCTGAACCTCCCTTCCCCCACCCAGGCAGCCGTTCAGGTATGAAAATTTCTCCACGGACCATCAAAAGGTCCGCGGGCAGCTTGGGGAGAAGAAGAGCAAGAGTGGGCAGGCCTGCAAGGTGTGTGGGGGTGAACTTGTCCAGCACAGCGTTCCTGAATGGGAAGGGACCAGGGGTGAAATGCTCCCGATTCGGACTGGCACGCCTGATCCAGTAGCAATGGCGGCAGGTGGTTCAGAGAACTGGTAGCAAAAATCCCTGGCCCCGCCCCCTGCCTCTGCTGAGCCGCACCATCATCAGAGGTTTTTTTTTCTTTTAAAAGCAGTTTTTCTTCAGCCGAAAACATGCCTTTAAAAGTTAAAAAAAAAGCCTTTGAGGATCCCGTGGCTCAGCTGACATCGTCAGAACCCTTTAAACTCTTTTTTTAAACAACCTCTTCGGCCGAAGAAGTTTTTTTAAAAAAGGTTTTAAAAGGCTCTTCTGGCGATCCCAGCTGAGTTCCTCATCACCAAAACCTTAAAAAACATGTTTTCTTCAAGCTCTTCAGCTGAAGAGCTTGTAGAAAACCTCCTTTTAAGAGGCTCTGGGATGCGATAAGGCACTTACCTAATTACCCAACACCCTGATGTAAAGCATGGCTTTCCCAGCCCAAAAGGAGCAGTTTCAGCAGGCAGGCAGATTAAGTTGCTAGCTAATCCATCTTCTCAGTCAGCAACTGAATCTGCCTGCTTTGCTGGCTGAGGAACTCTGGGAATTGAAGTCCACAAACCTTAAAGTTACTAAGATTGGAGACCTCTGATCTAAAAAATATAAATAAAATAAAATAATAAAATAAAATATTTGTGCAGCTTTCTGAGAGTTTCTGTAGTGTTTCACTCTAACTACACAAACACCAAAATCTCACAAAGCTGTAGGTGGCATTTTGTGTGTGTGTGTGTGTGTGTGTGTGTGTGTGTGTGCATGCGCGCGCTTATGTGTGAGTCAGTTGTGTTGTGTTGTGTTGTGTTGTGTGTGTAAAGTGTGAAAGTTGGTTTTTGAGCTTTTTGTGGCTGTGTGAGGTTCCTGCTTATTGCAGGGGCCATTTTGGGAGAAGAGCAGCTGCTTTTACATTGTATGAGAGTCAGTTGTGTTGTGTTGTGTGTGTGTAAAGTGTGAAAGTTGTTTTTTGGTACCTCTTATTGTTTTGTGTACTTTGTTTATTATTTTTATTATTTATTGTTATCGGCCATGCCTATCCAGTCATCTGACCACCAAGCCATGCCCACCAATTAAGCCATGCCCACAGAACCGGTAGGGAAAATTTTTAGATTTCACCCCTGGAAGGGACAGCTGGCTGTCTCGAATGGAGAGAGACCCCTTCCCTCAACCCTCACTCAACAGCAGGCCTTTCCCCCATTTTAAAAGAAGCAAAAACTGGAGAACCATCTCCTGATCACCCTAGAGGATCACATTGTTATTTATTTTATTTATTTATTAAATTTATCAATGCATGGAAGGTATGCGTGAGAGGCAGGAGGAGACGAAGCCTTTCTTTGTCACGATTTCTTGGAAGAAAAGTAAAGGCGACAAAAGGGACACCCAGAAATCTTAAAAGAGAAAGAGCAGCAAGGCAAGAGAGAGATCCTTCCTGGGTTCCCCATTATTTTCCCAGAGCCTTGCTTTAAAGGCACCCAGGTGATCAAGGCTCTCGGGAAGCGTTGGGCAGATGTGCAGGCCAGAAAGGAGCAGAATAACAAGGGAGGGAGGGAAGGCAGCCATTGGATCATCAGACTGACCCAGAGCAGCAACAGCGGCAGGCCGAGGGGCAGGAGCAACTGGCCATCGGTGAGGGCAGTTCTCACGCTGACACTTCTGGCTGGGAAGCTGAGGAGAACTGGTGCCACCCCCTCACCTGCCCCTTCTATCAAGGGAGTATGACTGCTTCCTAATTGGTGCATTTCTTATCCTGGCACCAGACAGAGATTCCTCACTGCGGACTCTGCTCCTGCACAGCTCCTGCTGCTGCTGCTCTTCTGGGGAGGCCAAGCTGGCCAGGCACTCTGGACTGTGAAGGTGGATTGGTGCCATGGGCTGGAGGGCTGGGGCCGTGCAAGAAGCCTGCTTGGGGAGGGAGGGACCCGGCCCACCTGTCCTGGCTGACAGCTCTCCCCTAGGAAATGACTGTCGGGATAACTTCTCCACGTCTTTGGGCATGTGAACTGGTCTTTGCATGCGCCTGCATGCCAGATACCAGACCAGGTGGCCAGCGTGCATGTGTCTTCATGCGTGCACATGCGCTCCGGGCAGCTACTCTTTCAGTTTCTGATGCTCCTGCGCGCTTGAAGAGCAGCTGGCTGGCACACCAGAACCTGGAAGAGCAACAGGCGATGGTCCCGGGAGGAATGGCAAAATTATGGCATGCGTTCCAGAAGTGGCACGCATGCCATAATTTCGCCATCACGGATCTAGGGTGTTAGTTATTCCTGCCAGCTTAGTATCATCCGCAAATTTAGTAAGCTCCCCTTCTATTCCCTCATTTAAGTCGTTTATGAAGATATTGAAGAGTACTGGGCCTAAGATGGAACCTTGTGGTACTCCACTGCTGACTTCCCTCCATGTAGATTAAGGCCTACTCGTTGTAGATTAAGGACTACTCATTGTAGATTAAGGACTATTCATTGAGTATGGTTTGTCAGCCAGTTACAAATCCATCTGACTGTGATACTATCTATCCCACTTTTTTCTAGTTTACCAAGAAGTAGGTTGTGGTCTACTTTGTCAAATCCTTGCTGAAGTCTAAATATATTATGTCCACAGTATTTCACTGGTCTACTAATTTGGTCACTGTGTTGAAGAATGAAATAAGATTGGTTTAACAAATCCATTAAAAGATTATCATCAGAACCAATGTTTCTATATTTATAATAAAATCCAAGATGCTTCTGTTTGTTGCTTATGTATGAATTTATTTTCCCCACTGCCAAGTTTGAGTGATTTGCTCACTCCTGAGTCAGCAGAAAAGGAAATCAGCATTGCAGTTAGCTGCTCTCATTGCAGATCCTTATACTGCCTCTGTTGCTTTGGTTGCTGAACAATGCTGGATTGATTTTTGCTTGATTTTTTTGACTTTGATACACTCCCTCTACTGCAAATCATTAGTCAACAGGAAAAACATTGGCCAGTCATAGCACTATAGCAGGGGTGAAATGCTCCTGGTTCGGACCGGATCAGGCGATCTAGTAGCGATTGCTGCAATTGGGTCGGCAATCTGGTAGCAATGGTGGAGCAATGCTCTGCCCACCCGCTCGGGTGTCGTTCTTTCCTGGTTTTAACCAGGAAGTAAAATTTTACCTTCTGCACATGTGCAGGTTTTGTTCATGTGCAGAAGGTTCGCTGGTGAAGAAGCACTGCCCTTCTCAGCTGCTGCATCTCCACCAAGGGCTGGCCACCATCAGCCTTAGCAATGTGCTGGCTTGCTCCGTTGGGATGATGGGCAGGCTGAATATACCGGCAGAGGATCTAGAAGATAAGGCTGATGCAGAATGTGGGGGAGAGGGAGAGGTTTGTGAGACTCGCTCACCTTTTGGATCTGGCGCGCTTGGCTTCCGCGCAGCCTTTGGTTGACTGCTGCCCACTTGCCTTCCTTGCTGCCTGCATCCAACCCATGACAGGGGACGCGCCACTTCTGGGCCAGGCTGCCCACCCTCCCAGAACACTTTCTTCCTTCTCCAGCAGCAATCGCTGGAGATGAAACTGCTGCTCTGCTGGGATGTGCATGGGCAGCCCTGGGAGGGCAGGCAGATGTAAGGCCGATGCTGGCAGTTGGGAAGGGAGACCCACTGCGCTTGGCCAAAGAAGAGCCGCCTTGGGGAAACTGGCGAGGCTCGCTTGGCTTCCACAGGGCCTTTGGGTAATTGCCGCCTGCTTGCCTTTCCCTCTACTTCGGGTCCTGCTGCCTGCATCCATCCCATGACGGGGGATGTGCCCGATGAACCCCACCCCGCTACTCCCCCAACTCCACTTCCCAGCCATGCAACTGGCGCACAGCTCCAGCTATACCTCTTCTGGGCTAGCAAGCCTTAATTAATCCTGTGCTGCTTGGGCTATCGAGTCCTGATTACTCCTGGGCAAGTTGCCCTGAGTAATCCTGGGAAGCCTGGGTGGCGATGTTGCTCCTGATCAGGCTTGGGGCCTCTGCGCAGGTATGGAAGCGGCCAGTGCCAACCTGAATGCCTGATGTTTCCTGTCTGCCTCTCAGCTGAGAGGCAGTAGTGGGCCAGCAGCAACAAGGAGATCTGAGGTTGTGGCAGCAGTCCCGGAAGCAGCAAGCAGGAGTGGGAGCCACCAGCGAGTGACAGGATGCAGGGCTAGCAAGTGGAGGCAGGGTGAGGCTTCCCAGGTGGCTGGAATGTGGGGCGGTTGGCTCTGTCAGCTGCCGTCCCCACCAGAATGACAGCCCCCATGCAGCGGGGCTGAAAAGAGAGAGAGAAGAAAGAAAGAGAAAGAAAGAAAGAAAGGAAGGAAGGAAGGAAAAAAGGGAGGGAGAGAGAGAAGAATGAAAAAGAAAGGGAGAGAGAAAGAGAAGAAAGAAAGAGTGATGTGAGTAATGTCATGTTGGCGCACCAAGCCACACCCACAGAACCGGTAGCAAAAAAAAATTAGATTTCACCCCTGCACTATAGTATGTATGGGGAGTTTGGCTGCAAGTATCTACTTCTCACCTTTAGGTTCTTTGCTGTGACCTCTTACTTGTTTTCTATAGCCTACAAATGTGGATTTCCAGATTTTTCTTTTCTGTGTGAGGAAACCAATGGTAAGGGAGTCAATGCTGTTGTTTCACTATCTTACTGTTTCAGGTGAAGGAAGGCCCCCCCTCCCCAGATAAAAGAAACCATGAAGCAGCAAATAATTCAAATACAATACAAATAAATCAAATACAAATGATTAAATCACAACAGTTTAAATCAGTGGTGAAATCCAATTTTTTTTTACTACTGGTTCTGTGGGTGTGGCTTGGTGGGTGTGGTATGGCTTTGAGGAAGTGGCTTGGTGGGAATGGCAGGGGAAGGATACTGCAGTCTCCATTCCCATCCCATCCCAGGGGAAGGATACTGCAAAATCCCAATTCCCATCCCACCCCAGGGTAAGGATACTGCAAAATCCCCATCCCACCCCACTCTGGGGGAAGGATATTGTAAAATCTCCATTCCCATCCCACTCTGGGGCCAGCCAGAGGTGGTATTTGCCGGTTCTCCAAACTGCTCAAAATTTCCACTACCGGTTCTCCAGAACCTGTTAGAACCTTCTAGATTTCACCCGTTTTAAATCCTTTCAAACTAAAACATTAGCCTTGTCTGACTCATTTCCAGAACTGACAGCCCCACAGGGGGCTAATAAGGTAAACACTTAAGACTAACAAAACCACAGGTAGCTAGAGGCGTAACACAGTGGCTGACATGTAACACAGTACCGATATCTTGTCCAACCAATTATAGAATTTTTTTTTTTTATTGGCCAAGTGTGATTGGACACACAAGGAATTTGTCTTGGTGCATATGCTCTCAGTGTACATACAAGAAAAGATACGTTCATCAAGGTACAACATTTACAACACAATTGATGATCAATATATCAATATAAATCATAAGGATTGCCAGCAACAAGTTATAGTCATACAGTCAAAAGTGGAGAGAGATTGGCGATGGGAACTATGAAACGATTAATAGTAGTGCAGATTCAGTAAATAGTCTGACAGTGTTGAGGGAATTATTTGTTTAGCAGAGTGATGGCCTTCGGGAAAAAACTGTTCTTGTGTCTAGTTGTTCTGGTGTGCAGTGCTCTATAGCGTCGTTTTGAGGGTAGGAGTTGAAACAGTTTATGTCCAGGATGCGAGGGATCTGCAAATATTTTCACGGCCCTCTTCTTGATTCGTGCAGTATACAGGTCATCAATGGAAGGCAAGTTGGTAGCAATTATTTTTTCTGCAGTTCTAATTATCCTCTGAAGTCTGTGTTTTTCTTGTTGGGTTGCAGAACCGAACAGTTCAGACAGTTATAGAGGTGCAAATGACAGACTCAATAATTCCTCTGTAGAATTAGATCAGCAGCTCCTTGGGCAGTTTGAGCTTACTGAGTTGGCGCAGAAAGAATATTCTTTGTTGTCCTTTTTTAATGATGTTTTTGATGTTAGCTGTCCATTTGAGATCTTGCGATATGATAGAACCCAGAAATTTGAAGGTTTCTACTGTTGATACTGTGTTGTCAAGTATTGTGAAAGGTGGAAGTATGGAAGGGTTTTTCCTAAAGTCTACCACCATTTCTACGGTTTTGAGTGTGTTCAGTTCCAGATTGTTTTGGTTGCACCACAAGGCTAGTCGTTCGACCTCTCGTCTATATGCGGATTCGTCATTGTCTCGAATGAGACCAATCACTGTTGTGTCATCTGCGAACTTCAGTAGCTTAACTGATGGATCATTGGAGATGCAGTCATTGGTATACAGAGAGAAGTGGGGAGAGCACACAGCCTTGGGGGGCCCCTGTGCTAATTGTACAGGTATTTGATGTGATCTTGCTTAGCTTCACCTGCTGCTTCCTGTTTGTGATCCACTTACAAGTCTGTTCCAGTACCTGTAGCTGGTTTAGCTTAGTTAGAAGAATGTCTGGAATGATGGTATTGAATGCTGAACTAAAGTCTACAAAAAGGACCCTTGCATAGGTCTTTGGAGACTCAAGATGTTGTAGGATGTAGTGCAGAGCCATATTAACAGCATCATCTGTTGATCTATTTGCTCGGTATGCAAATTGCAAGGGGTCTAACAGCGGATCCGTGATGGTTTTCAGGTAGGAAAGCACTAGCCTTTCAAAGGTTTTCATGACTACAGATGTTAAAGCAACTGGTCTGTAGTCATTCAGTTCCTTGATGGTGGGCTTCTTCGGCACTGGGATGATGGTAGAGCGTTTGAAGCAAGAAGTTACATAGCACATCTCTAGTGATTTATTGAAAATATGGGTGAAGATGGGGGCCAATTGGTCAGCACAGACTTTTAAGCAAGAAGGAGTTATCTTGTCTGGGCCTGGAGCTTTTCCTGGCTTTTGTCTGTGAAATAGGTCCTGCACTTCCTTTTCTGTGATCACTAGGGGTTGTGAACCCAATGAAATGGGGTCAGTTGTAGGAGGCTTGGCTGTTGTTGGTGTGTCTGAGATGGGGGTTGTGGAGATAGGTGGCTGTAGTTTCCTTTCAAACCTGCAGTAAAACTCATTCAGGTCATCTGCCAGTTGTTGATTACCTTCAGCCTGGGAAGGAGGTTTGCCATAGCGGGTGATATTTTTAAGAGTTTTCCACATGTTTGCTGGTTCATTTGCTGAAAACTGATTCTTTAGCTTTTCAGAGTAGCTTCTTTTTGCTGCTCTTATCTCCCTTGTTAGTGCATTTCTGGCCTGATTGTACAGCATTTTATCACCTTTTCTGTAGGCTTCCTCTTTGGAATGTCGTAGCTGCTTAAGTTTAGGTGTAAACCAAGGTTTGTTGTTACTGTGTATTCGCAAGTTCCTTGTAGGTACACATAGGTCTTCACAGAAGCTGACATATGATGTTACAGTATCTGTGAGTTCATCCAGGTCTGCAGAGGTATCTTTAAAAATATTCCAATCTGTGCAGTCAAAACATGCCTGTAGCTTTAATTCTGATTCCTCCGTCCAGGTTTTCACTGGTTTAATTATTGGTTTTGTGGCTTTAAGTCTTTGCCTGTAAGCAGGTACAAGGTGAATCATGCAATTATCAGAGTGTCCTACAGCTGCATGTGGTAAAGACCGATAGGCATCTTTTAGTGTTGTGTAGCAGTGGTCTAGAGTATTCTTGCCTCTGGTGGGACAATTGACATGCTGAAAGTATTTTGGTAGTTCTTTCCTTAAGTTTGCCTTGTTTAGATCTCCCAAAACAATGGCCAGTGAATCAGGGTGTTTTTGCAGCAGATAGATCCATATCCTATTTAGATCCATTCTAAAGTGGTCCTCAAGATTCTCTCAAAGGTCTGGCAAAATCAGAATTGCCAGATATTAAAGATATTTGCAAAATTTTAAACCAATATCATTATTTTTTATTTGTTAAAATAGTTTTTAATGAAAAAATATTTTATATTAATATGGGTTTAATATTGTCATTTTATATGATTCAATAAATATTCTAGAAATGGGTCATTTTTAATTTTAAATACAATAAATACAACCAATACAAATAAAAATTTTTTGGAGTCTTCCATAATGTTTAAAAATGAGAAGGATTCTAAGAGCAAAACGTTTAAGATAGATTTAAGAAGTGATATAACAGTAGAGACCCCCTTTGTATCAGGAGAGAAGCGTGTTCCCTTTTGTACTTTTTTTGGGCGTTTTCACCCAAATCCCAAATGTTGAAACGCTTCAATGTCTCCTAGCTTTCCTATAAATCTCTTTTCAAAACAGAGCTAAGTGCACTAATACCGCCTTTCTTGCAGTGACGACTTTCATTCAGCAGAGGCCACTAACGTGACCCAAACTGTATAGCACCACCATCCCAAGTTACAGCGGGCTCTCTGGCCTCGGCGAGTCTATCAATTAAATATAAGCTCCACCTTTTCCTCTGAAAGTGAAGTAAGTAGGAATGAAATATTTCCGGAACTTAAGAACGGGGACCGCGGAGGGAAGATTTTCTCGGTTGAACGCTGTTTCGACCGGCTATTTGATGTGGAATCATGTCGGGAGTTGGCCTGCTGTGTCGTATAGGACGGTTGGTACCTGGAGGCATCCTTAATTCAGTTCTCGGGGCAGCGAAGGCTGCGGAAGTTGGATTGAGACGACAGTAAGTTTGGCGGGATGGAGCCGAGGGCACTTTCGTTTTGCTACAAGTAATAATTCTTTTTAAGTGTCCTTTTGTGCAGAAATAGCTCTCCGCCCCCCGCCCCCCGGCCGTGTCTGCCTTTCGCTTAACGATAAGAAAAATAAAAATCCAACACCAATCACTCGTATCTAGGCATGATTGTTTGGGTTAAAGCTTTTCTACCTCCAGGAGCTGCACGTGAGTCAAGCTGGGGGACAGTTTTAATGCGGAGACAAAGAGTTACAAGAAAGGCATTGAACAGTGTTGAGTTTAGTCATCGGATCTTGAGGGCCAGTAGTATTCCACAAGTTGTGTTGCCTATAATGCTGTCAAATTAGTTTCCTCTTTTCTCTCCTTTACGTGATCCCCATTTTCGCTGGGATAATATTCGTGGAGAGAGTAAAAGAATTTTGGAAGAGTGCCTGGTAAGGATGCACATAATATAGGTAGCAGGAAACTGAGCTCAATTTCCAGAAAATTAGCACCCTTAACCAGGTTTGCATATTTATCCCTGTTGCTGGTTGGAAATTTGTAGGAGTTGGTAGCATGGGATAATTTAATAAAAAGGCATATTCTTGATGCAGATAAGTGGGAAAAGTTATACAATTTGTAAATAATGTAGCTTAAATCTTTATTCCATATAAATTTTTAGCGTTTCCCTATTCATCCAAATGGAACAGGGGTTTGTCAGTATAATTGTACCGTACACTTGATCTTCAGTATGTTAACATATATATTTGAAAGACTTAAGTTTATACCAGCATGGCTGAATCTTTCCTAATGCTTCAACTTCTCAATTTGTCAGAGAGAGAGAGAGAGAATTTTGTTATAATTAAAATTAATTTACATAGAATCAGACCTACATTTGGTCTCTGTCCATTTATTTTTCTAATACTGCTTCCTTTTTGAAACGCAGTTCCTAGCACAATAGCTCTTAAATTGTTGAATCCAATTACTCTTTTTCCCACTTGAATAATGATATTAACCCCCTTCCCCCAAAAATTTTTTACACCAACATTAGTCCCAGATTGGATTCTCAAGTCACAAATCAGTAATTACAAATTGCTCCAGGATATGCTGGTTTGGTGTAGTGGCTAGAAACTAGGAGATTTTATGTTCCAGTCCTGCCTCCAGCATGAAGACAATGGATAACCTAGAGCTAGTCACTTTTTCTTCTAGGAAAGAGCCAATGGTAAGATGCTTCTGAAAAAAAAAACCCACTGCTCTAGTATTTCAGTCAAAATCTAGGTGCTGCCTTTGATCTAAAAATTGTGTGCATTTCAGTGTCATCTGATACTAATTGCTCTAAGAAACTAACCCTCCCCAGTTATACTTTTTCTTTTAGGATACAAATTGCAGAAGTTTCCTAATTCTGTATTATGATCATTATTTCCGGACCCTTTCTTTATTATTGGTAGGTTGGGCATAAAAGTAATAAGTCAAGGTTATTGCACTGGAAGTTTGAAAATGCAAACATGCATTTGTCTGAACTCATTTTTCTTCTCTTTGGTAGGGGTCTGTGGTTGGTCACAGTTCGGCATATTATTTACAATAGCTCATGGTGGGATGAGCATCTTTCAGAAGAAAATGTTGAGTTCCTTAAGAAACTTTCAACAGAAGAATATAAAGCTCAAACTGCTAGTAAACTTTGTCCTCTGAAAGATGAGCCTTGGCCTCTGCACTCATGGGAGCCAGGTTGGTATACAATAAATTCAAGGGAAAAGTAAAGGGTTATTCTGGATATATCTGATTGGATATATATCTAATTCTTTAATTAAAAACTTATTTCAAATGAATGAATTAGGTCTACTAGAATTATGATTCTTTTATTGTCACTTTAATAAGTTTATATATTTTACAGTAATCGGTGAAAGTCTATGCCAATTATTGGCAAATCAAATAAAAGCTATTTCAACAAGTCCAACTTGGGGGAATTCTTATGCATATCTCTATTATAATAAACTCGTTTGCTGCCTGATTCTCAAAAGTCATTACAGTACAGAAAGAAATTACAATAAAATCAATAAAACATTAAAGACAAAAGGATGGAAGGGAGCCAGAAGTATCACTCTCCCTCACCTAAGATTGGGTAAAGAGCTACACCTTCATGCCACTTTTAAACAATAGCAGAGTGGGGGCATTCTAGCTCTCATTGTAGATGGCAGATGCTGTGACCAAGAAATTCACTTCCACGATGCTGACAGTTGATATTTTTTAATTGAAGAAACCTGGTTTGTGCTAACCCTGCAAGATGAAATAAGCTGGACAAGTACAGTAGTCCCTCAAGTAATCTGGGCCTTATTCCATAGTGAGGTGCAAATGCCAGTTAGATCCATAGGATTAATGCACTGCCTAGATGTTCACACTACAATGGGAGGGACATAGTTTTGTTAAATGTAAAGCGAAGGATGGTAGTATATAACACAGCAACATCACATGGTACCTGTTGCCCCTACATGTTTAAAAATATTAGACATTAAAATAGCTGAATTATTTGTTTTCATAATATGTCCAGTGTAATTTAATCTAAATGTTACCTATCACATAGTAATAGCTGCCACTTGAATAAGTTGTGTTGCAAGATGATGTTTGTAGGATCTGTACATGTTGTGAATTAATTTAAGAATTAATTTTTCATGACTTTCTGAACTCCAATAGAAAGGATTGTTTCATTATTTTATTCACAGGTTTCATTATTTTATTCACAGGTTCTAAAAGAGTTGGTATTATTGCAGTAAAGTTGGGAATGATGCCATTGTGGACTAAGCAGGGTAAAAAAATACCTGTCACAATGCTTCAGGTAAGGCAGAGAATACAGAATAATTATATTTGATTTCTTATTTATTGAACCTCACATAAAAATTTCAATACAAAAAAACTCTTAGTCCAGGTGGAAAATAAATTCAGAAAGGACTTTGATAAGTGATCAATAAAAGTACAATAAAAATGATAATAGTGTAATAACACTTACCCTCCCACCCAGATAAAGCAGGATTTTTAGAATAGAGGTTGGCTGGATTTGTTTCAAAACTGAAATGCTGGTGATGTTTGTTCACAGTGTGCTAGTATAGGCTGCCTCATAATTCCAGTTTAGTCTACATCTTAGAAGCACTACAATGTTCATGAATTTTCCAAAAAGAAAACAGTCAATGTCATCTCTGAAGTGGGATTTACAGTCATGGCTGAAATTGTTGGCACCCCAGAAATTTTTCCAGAAAATCAAGTATTTCTCACAGAAAAGTATTACAGTAACATATGTTTTGCTATACACATGTTTATTCCCTTTGTGTATTGGAACAAAACAAACAAAGGGAGGGGAAAAAGCAAATTGGACATAATGTCACACAACTCCAAAAATGGGCTGGACAAAATTATTGGCACTCTTTCAAAATTGTGGATAAATAAGATTGTTTCAAGCATGTGATGCTCTTTTAAACTCACCTGGGGCAAGTAACAGGTGTGGGCAATATAAAAATCACACCTGAAAGCAGATAAAAAGGAGAGAAGTTCACTTAGTCTTTGCATTATGTGTCTGTATGTGCCACACTAAGCATGGACAACAGAAAGAGGAGAAGAGAACTGTCTGAGGACTTGAGAACCAAAATTGTGGAAAAATATCAACAATCTCAAGGTTACAAGTCCATCTCCAGAGATCTAGATTTGCCTTTGTCCACAGTGTGCAACGTTATCAAGAAGTTTGCAACCCATGGCACTGTAGCTAATCTCCCTGGGCGTGGACGGAAGAGAAAAATTAATGAAAGGTTGCAACGCAGGATAGTCTGGATGGTGGATAAGCAGCCCCAAACAAGTTCCAAAGAAATTCAAGCTGTTCTGCAGGCTCAGGGAACATCAGTGTCAGCGCGAACTGTCCGTCGACATTTCAATGAAATGAAACACTATGGCAGGAGACCCAGGAGGACCCCACTGCTGACACAGAGACATAAAAAAGCAAGACTACAGTTTGCCAAAATGTACTTGAGTAAGCCAAAATCCTTCTGGGAACACGTCTTGTGGACAGATGAGACCAAGACAGAGCTTTTTGGTAAAGCACATCATTCTACTGTTTACCGAAAATGGAATGAGGCCTACAACGAAAAGACACAGTACCTACAGTGAAATATGGTGGAGGTTCAATGATGTTTTGGGGTGGTTTTGCTGCCTCTGGCACTGGGTGCCTTGACTGTGTGCAAGGCATGAAATCTGAGGATTACCAAAGGCTTTTGGGCACTGTAGAGCCCAGTGCCAGAAAGCTGGGTTTGTGTCCGAGATCTTGGGTCTTCCAGCAGGACAATGACCCCAAACATATGTCAAAAAGCACCCAGAAATGGATGGCAACAAAGCGCTGGAGAGTTCTGAAGTAGCCAGCAATGAGTCAAGATCTAAATCCCATTGAACACCTGTGGAGAGATCTTAAAATTGCTGTTGGGAAAAGGTGCCCTTCCAATAAGAGAGACCTGGAGCAGTTTGCAAAGGAAGAGTGATCCAAAATTCCGGGTGAGAGGTGTAAGAAGTTTATTGATGGTTATAGGAAGCGACTGATTTCAGTTATTTTTTCCAAAGGGTGTGCAACCAAATATTAAGTTAAGGGTACCAATAATTCTGTCCATTTTTTGAGTTTTTTGTGACATTATGTCCAATTTGCTTTTTTTCCTCCCTTTTTTGTTTTGTTCCAATACACACAAAGGGAACAACAATTTCAGCCATGACTGTATATTATACTGTTTTTAAACAAACCAAGCATTCCACCAATATTAATTCTTTCAGATTCTAGTTTGCATAGAGAGTTACAAAATCTCAGGTAGTAGAATCTAATAATAGACCATCTTCGTCTTCCAAAAGGCTGTTAAAGCCTGGTTTTCCTCTCAGGCATTTGGTCTAGTGCTTAAGGCACTGGGGTAGATAGCAGAAGATCAGCTCAAGTCCTGCCCTTGGGTGACTAGGCCAGTCTTAGCCCAAGCTACCTCACAGGGTTGTTGTTGTGAGGAAAATAGAAGGAGGAAGTCTGTTGGATATGTTTGCCACCTTCAGTTATTTGTAAAAATAATAAAGCTGGAATACAAATAAATAAAATAATAAATGTGTATCTGTTTTCATGGAAATGCTACATAGTGCCTCCGTTTTCTTTATTTCTTTTTATTGGATATTTTAATTGAAGGGTTTTTATGTTGATTTTACAATTGTTTGCTGTCCAAAGTTATGCACTTAATATAATAGTCATATAAATAAATAAAGTTGTGCACACATAAACATACCAGAATAGAATCTCACATCTTGTTATCTAGAATTAGATGTAAAACAGATTGTTGAAGCCAAAAAAAAGTTTGAAAGTTTAGGACTAAAGCTAATTGTCTTTTTCCTCAACTAATATGTGATAAACTTGAATAATTTCTTATAGGTTCAAGACTGCCATGTTATTAAATACACACCCAAAGAAGAATTTGATGGGAAAACTCCCAGTCTAACTGTTGGAGGGAAAAATGTGTCTGAATTCCATGTAAGTGTGATTTATTTTTCTTTTTGGAGTGGGACAATAATTTTATTGCATTATCCAAAGGAATGCATTTTTAGAAAGATGATGTCTTAAAAATTTTAAAGACTGTCTTTTTTGGTCTTTTTAAAGAAACTTTATTTATGGTTTTGTCATAATTTCTTGAAGATAATCCTATACCTTAACACATTTTTTCATGGAACATTTATGAAACTAAGACATGTTTGCTTTTGTGTTCTAGTGCCTTTAGTGTTTTGTTTATTTTGACTAATGATTAAATGTAGTATAAACATTCATAAATCATGTCCTATTGGGCTATGCAAGAAGGTTTTATTCATTCATTTTACAGTCTTTTTACATGCATATATAATTGTGTGCTATAGATAGCCCTCAAACTGACTGCTTCAGTTATTTGCTAAATGAGAAGAAACTAACAAAACTCCTACATGGTGCAAATTAAACATCTTTCTGTAATTGTGAGTATGTAATTATTGTTTATGTGCAGTTTTCTATAGATTCAAAATAGGAAAACATGACAAAAACAAAACAAAAGTTTGGACAGCTTGCAATTAGTGTTTTAACATCTCAGAAATAACTGAATAGTTGTTTCCTATAACCAGCTATGAATATTTTATTCATTCTTATTGGTATTTTTTATAGGCCTCTTTTAGCTCAGAAAACATACATGTAATGCATGCTTGAGATCTCCAGATTTTCAGTAATACTCAAATCTGGAGAATGTGAACTTCATTCCAAATTTTTACTTTTATAGCTAGTCCTCATTGAACAACCACTCATCCAGGGACCATTCAAAGTTACTACAACACTGAACACTGATGATGGGTCTTTGTGGTTGCCGCCATAGTAGCCCTTGTCACTTGATCATGCTTTGGGTGCTTGACAGCTGGTTTAATTATAATGATCACAGTATCCCACAGTCATGTGATTGCTTGTTAGCAGAAAAGGCCACAAATGCAAAGGCAACGGGAAAGGTGGCAGGCAGTCACAAATGGTGATTATGTGACTACAGTAGTACAGAATTTGCCTAAACAGCAACTATTTGTTATAAGTTAGCAGGATCACATGACATTTCATTATACAATCCCCAGTGACCATCATTAAGCAAGGGCTGCATACATGTACTTCATGACTGATTTTGAGCTTTTTTAGCTTGTTGCTTTGGTGAAACAGTCAACCACAATTTGTCTGTGTGTGGTTTATTCTCTGACCACAGGATATTAACTTTTACGGTGTATTGATATTTAATTGAAATCATTCTTCCTATCTCCGGTATGGTATTTTGCACCATGTACAGATAGTTCTCAAGTTATGACCATAATGGAGACTGCACATCATGATTCTAAATTGGGTCATCCATATGACCAACCTAATTTTATGATCCTTTTTGTGGCTGTGATTATGTAAAAGCTATGATTGTTAAGCAAATTATTTTTTTCTATGGGCCAATTCTGTCAAAAACCAGAAGTAAATGTTAAGAAAGCCATTGTAAAACACAATCATGTAACCACAGGATTTCTCAAATGGCTATAAATGGCAGAGCACCCAAAGGTTAGTCAAGTGACTGTAGAACTTTGAATCTGGTTCATAAGTATTCCCAGATAGGTCCATTATACCTACTAAGTGACAGATTATAAATTGAAAATTACCTACAGTTTATGTTTATTTAGGGATTTGTTGAAACACAAAATTTGACCATGGGGCCTGAAGCCTGCATACAACTGTGTGAACTCCAAGCGCTCCTTTGCGTACCAATATTTTCCTGCTTTTTTTTAATTTAATTGGTTGACACAGTTTACAACAATGAAACAAATGTCTGTAATTCCACCTATCATTTAGTGAAACAGAGATTGGTAACCTCCCTTCTTCATATACTAAAAGAAATACGTTTTTGAGGACAAATTAGAATAAAATATAATTGGTATATTGCCAATGAAATAGAAAAACTTCTGATTTCCATTCTACAACCAATATTTCTGTGCCTCTTTAGTATATTATCACTGACTAGTATCTGATTTTCCATTATTTTTCCATTAATGTTTTTATATAATTGTGCTTTAAGTAGAATCAATTCCCAAATGGCATGAAGTGGTGTGCATTTTGTTTTCTGATAGGGATCTGAAATGCTTCTATCTGTGCATTTTGCATCAAACAGATATATAGAATTAAAGTTTTTTAGAGAAAGAGACAGAAAAAAGTATGAAAGGAGATTCTGGAAGAACAGAATTACGAGGTTAGCTGGCCAATTTGTACTTTTAATCATTCTTTGACCTAATGGTCTCTTGAATACATTTTCCTAGATTAAATCATGCTATCCCAAATTTACAGATCATAGTGACTTGATTTGCCAATATATTAGGCCAGAAACAAGTATTGATAACAGTGAAGTTTAATCAAAAGTATGAATACCCCTAACGTTAGAAAGTGGGATGTGGTGGCTCAGTGGCTAAGAGGCTGAGCTTGTTGATTGAAAGGTCCGCAGTTCAGTGGTTCAAATTCCTAGTGCCATATAACAGGGTGAGCTCCCGTTACTTGTCCCAGCTTCTGCCAACCTGGCAGTTCGAAAGCATACAAAAAATGCAAGTAGAAAAATAAGGACCACCTTTGGTCGGAAGGCAACAGCATTCTGTGTGCCTTTGGTGTTTAATCATGCCGGCCACATAACCATGGAGACGTCTTCAGACAGCGCTGGCTCTTCGGCTTAGAAACAGAGATGAGTACCACCCCCTAGAGTTGGGAACGACTAGCACATATGTGCAAGGGGAACCTTTACCTTTACCTTAATGTTAGAAAATCTTCTGAGGAAATTATTTAAATTATTTTAGCTTTGATTTTCAAAACGATCTTGAGACTTTTCTGTGGAGGATTATAGAGGATTAATAATCTTTAGGTTTTCTGGCTGTGCAATCTATCTTCAACATTAATCTGAAAAATCAGGCATTTTTTACAAGCATATCTGACAGCCATGGGTTGATGGTGATTATCCAAGTGTACTATTGCTGTCAGTCATATAAATTGCTTTCTGGAACAATCCATTTAACCACAAAATTCCACTATGTTGATTTCTTGCATTTTCATTTTTCATTCATTGATCATTCATTTAGTTACTATAATAAGAAGGAAGCTCAGAGAAGCTTTGTGAAACAATGAAATGTTGATAAATTATTATATTCTTCTATATATTGGCTATTAACTTAAGCAAAAGTCGTTAGTTGATTTTCTTCTTATGAATTTAGGCTAAAATTCCTTACTTTATAGAGTCTGTCTTCTAAGACTGCCATTACAATATTGTCCTGAACTTATATCTCATACTTTTGGATATATTTGTTAAAAATATATTATCACTTACCCAGCACCTGGATTTTAAGAGTTAATGGAAATTTAGTTGGGTAGCAATTTTGAGTATATAATTGAACTGTATATATTTTAATACTGCATAAAGTGCATATTAATACAAGGTATGTTGCAGCTATAGTGTATTACTATGTCATATACCCAGATTGCATAAACTATTCTTTAACATAGAGGCTTGAACATTTTCAGATCCTGTTGATTGACCCGGATCACTTTTTCTCAGAAACGTCCCTATTCTCATAGGAGTGTCAAACCTTTAAATATTTGAAGATACAATTCCATTTCAACTTTGGGTATCATATTGTATAAAAAAATACAATAAAATAGTCTTCATAATACTATACCAAAGAAATACGTAGAGAAAACTGCTATCATTTTACAAATGAGCCACAAGATGGCCATAATCCACTATACCACAAAGAGTCATGTTTTAATGGTTCATCTAAAAAAAAGGAAAATTAGGTGGGATCTGAAAAAAAAATATAGAAAGATTTTGTTCCAGAGGACAGGCACTACAATAAAAATTGCATTCCCTCTTTCTCTCTCTCTCCACACACAGAACTCTCGCCTGATTGAAATTTTCTTGACATTCTTTTTACAGGGTTATAATATGGGTTATAATTTTTACAGGGATGGTTTGCCAGCCTGATGCCTAACCCTCGTTCTTTCTCATTTGCACTTGGGATTGGCAACGGCAGAGCTAATGTGCTACTGATTACCCAAAATGAGCTGAATAAAATTTGGTTTGAACACTACCAGGAAACTCTTAACCAGTCAAATCCACCTGCTATATACAATTTTAATGAGGAGTGTTCCCAACCAGAGATGATGAAACTGGTGAAATTACAATTGAAGAAGTAAAAATGGCAATTAGAAGCCCTAACAACAAGGCAGCTGGCTTTGATGAGATATGTGACAATACAATTTTTAATGGGCTTCCGTATACTTTATGGGATCCAGGAAGTGTGCTTTCTCTATTGTAGTACCTTCCCTCTGGAATATGCAACCCTTTTTAAAATAATACTTTTTCCTTTTATGTTGCAGTTAAGATTTATCTATGTTTGTTTTTTTTTTTGTTTACATTTATACCCCGCCCTTCTCCGAAGACTCAGGGCGGCTTACAGTGTATAAGGCAATAGTCTCATTCTATTTGTATATTTTTACAAAGTCAACTTATTGCCCCCCCAACAATCTGGGTCCTCATTTTACCTACCTTATAAAGGATGGAAGGCTGAGTCAACCTTGGGCCGGGCTCGAACCTGCAGTAATTGCTAAACTAGTGATTTATTTTTTTCAAAAAAGCTGCTGAAAAATTCATGTGATAAAAAGTGTGATAGAGAAAAAAATATACATTACATATGCCTCTTTGTAAAAAAGATGCATACATGCAGATTCCAGGTAAGTAGAATAATGAGAAAAAAAGAGCACCTTTAATTTTTGCATAAAAATGACATTTTGTTCATTATATATACCTCTAATAAGTGTTTGTCCTTGCTGTATATATTTATAATTGAAATTTTTATAAAGATAATATTGATTCCAATAAAACAGAATTGAAAAGAATAAAATTTTTGCTTCATTTATGTGTTCTGTTTAATACACATGATTGTGCTGTTACTTGCTTGTTATCTTTTGAGCTATATGATCTCATCGTGACAAGATTCTGTTGTGATATTGTTTTTAATATTGGGTAAGCCAGCTTTATTCTGAAGTGACTATTTGAGAGCATCCTTTTCATTTCTGCTCTCACAAGTGCTTCTTCCTTGCAAAGTATGAAGCGAGAACATTAGACCTGTATGTATCTGTGCATTTATTTTTTGCATACCCTAGAAATACTTCTTATTATTAATATTTATTTATTATATGTGAATCCTATTGGATCATAGGTTTATAATTTGTTCCTTTTCATGAAAAGAAGACATTCGAATGAACACTTTATTGTAGAAATAGATGGGGTCTCACAGCATTCAGCTTTTGCTAGCACAGATAGAATAACTAATACAGTAACTCAAAACATTTTACATTTAAAGTTTTAATAAAGGAATTAAGATTATTTCTGTGCTTTAATTGAGTATTCTGTGCTTTAATTGAGTATTAACTTTCATTTAGAGCATTGGCACATTTTTTTAATAGAGACTATTATACAATTACAAGCAATGATGCACTCTATCATTCTGTGTCATTCTGTTCTCTGATATTTATGAAAACAATAAAAAGTTAAATTCTAGTTTTATTGTTTAAATGAGTTGCATGTTATATAAA